>NC_045787.1:18436694-18526186 GCF_009873245.2 Balaenoptera musculus | reverse complement strand
ACTGAGGAGAAGCTGGACTCATGTCCAAAAACCAACTCCAAAGATTCTATTTGACCATGAAAGTTTTTAAAGGGAGACTCATTTGGGGAGGAGTTCAGGGTCTTCATTATCTTCTACTGTGTGCAGACTTTCTTCTGATTGATTGAGAGTGAGGTAACAGGGCAGCGTTCCAGCAATCTTGTGCTTAGCCTGAACTTACCATCCTCCACCTGGGTGGGGGCCTTAGCTCTTACAGAAGAACTCAGTGATACTGTTATGTGTGTGTGTGTGTGTGTGTGTGTGTGTGTGTGTGTGTATTCCTTGAGGAGGAACCAGGACCCCGCACCATTGCTGCACTATTGTTTCTTCACTGGTCCTTTGTTTCTGCGTTCCCTCCCTTCCCTGATAAGCAACTGTTTGACTCTGCCCTTTGGAACTCAGCTAAGGTCAAGGAGGCTGAATGAAGCCTATTTCCTACAAGCAAGAAGGCACACAAAGAGGATTTGTACCTGGGAGGGGGCCCCACAGAGTCCTGCTCCACTGCAACAAATTAACGAATTTAAATGATAGATAGCATACAGTGCCTTTCCCAGACCACAATGGAATTAAACTAGAAATCAATAACAGAAAGATAAGTAGAAAATCCCCAAATACTTGGAGATTAAACAACACACTTCTAAGTAATACATGGGTCAAAGAAGAAATCTCAAGAGAAATTAAGAAATATTTGGAAGTATGTGAAAGTGAAAGCACAACTTCTTCAAAATTAGTGTAATACAGTGAAAGCAGTGCCTAGAGAGACATTTATACCATTGAATGCATATATTAGAAAAGAAGAAATACCTAAGATCAATAATCTAAGTTTCCATGTTAACTAGGAAATGAAAAGCATATTGAATTTAAGTAAGCAGAATAAATGAAATAATAGAGCAGAAATCAATGAAATTGAAAACAGGAAATTAATAGAGAAAAAACTGTCACTACTCCACATGTGGCTATTTTTTATCAAGGGGATTCCCTCTGCAAATTAAGGGGTAGAAAAGAACAAGACTATAACACATCTTATTATACCATACATTCAGATGTGGAAGCTACACAACAATTCATTCAGTTGGCTCAAATGGACTCACACAAAATCTCACATAAGTTTTTCCTTCTCTCTGTGAACCATGTCCAAGCTCAATGAATGGAATCTTAGATCCCCACTCTCTCCTCCACAAGACAGTTTAGCACGGTGACTTGATTGCTTATATCCAACGGAGCTATAAAAGCTTGATTACCACCCTGCCCTGAGTTTCCCCAGCATATTGTAATGGGTGTATATGACCTTAGGTCTGTTTTGAGGATGGGGAAACTTTAGCCACATCTCTAACCATCTTTTATCTTTCTCCTTAAAGCATGCACAATCAATGTGAAAAGGAAGGGAGCTAAGCAATACAGGCTTCACCTACTAGTAAGCAAGGCTTTGGGTTTACAGTTTCTGGAGGTTAGCAACATGGATCAACAAATGAACTTCTAATGTTTTTTTGTCCTTACAAAACTCTGCGTACCCATTGTGGGCACAATTTATTTGCAAGTTGGGTACTCCTTGGCAAAGCACTATAGACACCTTGCATTTCTAATAACATTTTACCCTCTTCTTATCTGAAAAAAAGATGGAACAACAGCCAAATCACCAATCAATCCAACCTCTCACCATACAGCCTCTAAAAACCCATTAATAGTAGGAAAGTAGGAGACCCTTATCCCCACAGCCCCACCCAACACTTAGGCAAACATATGCTCTACTTGTACTGGTACTACAGGACAATAGCCGGTCCTTTATATCCTCTCAGCTGGTCCATGTGGGGCTTGTCCATTCCATTTCTGAAAGTTATGTCTCAGCATGCTCTCCTCATCGTCAAAATCTATCAAAACTGTGAGGGATTTTTACCCTTTTTGTAAACTGTGAAGTCATCTAGTCACAGTTTTATGCATCCTGGCAGAAGACAGGAGACCACTATGTCAGAGACAAAGGATATTATTACTCACAACACAGCAAGAAAAATGAGCTTCATGTTCACATAGGTGTTCCTTGAAAGAGTGTTACACATGTAGTGGTTTGTGTCACAGATGATGAACCTCACACTTAAGGAACTTGAATCTTTTTATTCAGCTGCAAACAAACCTGCTTAACGTTCGCTCTGGAGACTGACATTAGTATATTGGACATGAAAAGAAATCTGTTCTCTACTTGAGAGGAAGTAAAAATCTCTATTTCAAGGATGTTAACTATACAAACATCCATGACAAGAGAGTCTGGAACAAAAGGTTTCTCAAACCAGAAACTTCTATAGTCTATACAAGATGAAAATCTATGATGTTTGCATCTGTGTACACTTCTGTATAGGTTATCAAATTTATTGTTTTAATTATAAAATACTATTTTGATTTTATTATCTAAAATTTAATTCATTTCTGTGTAAGTTGTAGTCATGCACATAAATATATACATATATACACATACTATTTATATTTTATGTGTGTGTATGTATATATATATGTGTTTGTATATATATACATATATATATATCTATATATAGATAGAGAGATATAGGGTTGGCCAAGAAGTTCATTCGGGTTTTTCATCAGCTCTTAGGAAAACCCAAACGAACTTTTTGGCCAACCTATATATATTATATTATACATAATAATATGAACCACCTATTTTTTCTGTGAATATAGGTGTTCTGCATATTATTGTGACATTCAAAATTAATTACAACTAAATAAATGTAGAAATAAATGTTTTACAAATATTCTAAGCTTTAATTTTTTTCTTTAAAAGGTCCACTATTCTTTTTACTACTATAACTATATAAAGCTGGGCTAGTAATTTTAGATAACTGTTGGGTAATTTATTCATTTACACACTCTGGCTCTATAAACAAATAATTCACTCCAGGGATTATTGATTATTAAAAATCCTATAGGAGAATTACCTTCTAAAATAATTATAATATTTAAGGAAAAATAACATCAGCAGCTACATTTGATATTATATATTGTTATGTTTGAAAATTTAAACACAAGAAATTTAAGAAATAATATGTTTTAAAGTAGTATATGCTCAATTTGTTGAGTGACAGCATATCATACCTGAATTTCAACTTTTCCTTAAAGTTTCTATTAAATTGTGACATAATTTTACCTGAGTTTTTAAAACATCATCATGGTTGGAGTTATTGTGAAAGATAATGAAAAGATTTAAAGGACACGAATTGCACCTTCACTTAAGGAACTCAAAAAATCAATTATGAAGGAAAATATACAGTAGTACCCACTTATCTGCAGCTTTGCTTTCCATGGTTTCAGTTACCTGTGGTCAACCATGGTCCAAAAATATTAAATGGAAAATTCCAGAAACAACCAATTTTTAAGTTTTAAACTGTGCTCACCTTTCTAAGAAGCATGGTGAAATCTTGCATTGTCCCACTCTGTTCTCCCCGGGACATGAATCGTCCCTTTGTCCAGTGTATCCTGCCCATTAGTCACTTAGCAGCCGACTTGGTTATCAGATCAGCTGTCATGGTATCACAGCGCTTGTGTTCATGTAACCCTTATTTTACTTAATGACCCCAAATGCAAGAGTCGTGATGCTGGCTAGTGCTTAATTAAGATGGAAAAGCATTAAATTTGCACAATAAGATCTTTTGAGAGAGAGAGGCCACATTCACATAACTTTTATTACATTATATTGCTATAATTGCTCTATTTTATTATTAGTTATTACACTGTTAGTCTCTTACTGGGCCTAATTTATAAATTAAACTTTATCATAAGTATGTATGTATAAGAAAAAGCAATAGTATAGATAGGGTTCAGTACTGTCCCTGGTTTTAGGCATCCACTTGGAACATATTTCCTGCGAATAAGGGGGGACCACTGTACGTAAATAATTAACAATTATGAGAAGCAGAAAGTCAGGTGTTTTATGAGTGCCTTTGTGTGTGCTGTGTGGCTCAAAAGAAAAAGTAATCATCATTCAGCGTAGTCTTTTCTATTATCTTTTACATTTTTTCCTTAAATATTCCTCCTATTTTTACCTTAAATTTATTGTAAAGACATTTTACTAAAGTTGTTGAACTTGATGAAAAAAATATATACCCCCTGCTCATATGGTTTTAAGCAATTTTCCTTTTTCTTAGTTAAACAGAAATGCTGCAAGCATTTTAAAAGTTACATAAAATTGACATCTGGTTAAAAAAAAAAGTCCTTTTATTTCGACTAACAGCTGTTCAAATATATACTTCAAATTCAGTCATAAATGTATTCAAAGTATAGTAGTATGTGTTAAAATGGCATTATGAGTCTGCAATACATCTTAATTCAAAAGTTTCTTATTTAAATGTTCAGTTTTATAAAGAGAAACATGACAGACTGAATCAAATATCTAACTATATCCTTTATATCCAGTAGATGGCTTTCTATATGATAAAAAACATTTTAAAAATGGAATCAAACATGTTATTAGGTCTAAAATATTTGGAGGCTTGAAGAACATTAATACTATGAAATATTCATTTTCCTTTATCCATCCTTTAAAAGTCCAGGCCTCTTTTTCCTTTAATTCTATAGTAAGTGTGTTGTGCCTTTATTTGAGCCCTCATCACACAGTACTGGGACACTTTGTCACCACTATGCTATGTTTTCATAGAGGATGTGCTTACTCTCCATATGCACTGTCTTATTTTTTTTCTTTGTACTCTATTGCTAAGCACTGTGTTTGACGCAACAATGATATAGTGTTGTTTATTCTTCCTTTTATTTTTTCTAATCTACTTCTATTGAGTTAAGCAAGCAGAAGTTTCAAGTCTTGATGAAGCTTCAAAAAAGTTAAAGATTGGGTCCTTTGTAAAAATCTAGTTTATTTGAAGGTTGTAAAACTGTCTTAATTTTTCTTTTAGAAGAAATATATAGTAATTTTATTTTAGATCTAAAATCTACCTGCTATTAACATCTTGTATGGTAGGGATTGTGAGAAAAGGGTGTGATTAATTTTCTTTTATTCATATATTTTTCATATGTTTTTCCATTCCATTTGATGAAAGACTTTTTCTTCTCTTTCCCATAGAATTGCCTTGGCACCTATTGTTGAAAATCAGTTTATGTCATTCTGTTTCCAAACTTGGGTGTTCATCTTTCTGTATTCTTTCTTCTGTATGCATGATCGCTTTGTCTATATTTATGTCAATTCAGCACTGTATTAATTATTGTAGCTTTTCAAAAACATTTTACAATCAGTTAGTGTGAATCCTTTACTTTTGTTCTTTTTCACTTTTGTTTTGACAATTGTAAGCCCTCTGCATCGCCATATAATACAAGAATCAACTTGCCGATACTTTTTTTTTTTAATATCTGCTGAGATTTTTATTGGGTTTGCATTAAAACTCTATAATAATGTAATATGGAGAATATATTAGCTATTGTTCTAAGCCTCTGAGGTTTTGGGTTGTCATTATGACAACATACGTTAGATTAAACTGAAAAATAAATAAATCGTAACACAAAGTTTGCTTCAAATATGACTTCTTGTAATCCAATTTAAAATAGAAGTCATTTTCCACTTCAGAACTCTTTACAAATTTTAGCACATACCATTAGTTAAAAATATCGGGCTTCCCTGGTGGCGCAGTGGTTGAGAATCTGCCTGCTAATGCAGGGGACACGGGTTCGAGCCCTGGTCTGGGAAGATCCCAGATGCCACGGAGCGGCTGGGCCCGTGAGCCACAACTACTGAGCCTGCACGTCTGGAGCCTGTGCTCCGCAACAAGAGAGGCCGCGATGGTCAGAGGCCCGCGCACCGCGACGAAGAGTGGCCCCCACTTGCCGCAACTAGAGAAAGCCCTCGCACGAACCGAAGACCCAGCACAGCCAAAAATAAATAAATAAATAAAAATAAAAGTAGCTATTAAAAAAAAAATTAAAAAAAAAAATCTTAAAATATATTTTCATGTAAATTATATACCTCCATACTAGAATATAAGTGACATGGGAACAGCTTGTGATTGGGTGCACACCAGTCTCTAGAATACAGCCTAATGAAAATAGACACTCAAATATTTGTTCACATAAAAACTAGTGGCATCCTAAACTCATTCTTAGTTTGGATAGATTGAGTATATCGATTATATTAAAGCCTTTGGGGAATGAATAATGGGGAAGAAAGCACTCTCCCTTTAACTGGAGATCAATGGTATATACATCTGTAATCTTTTTTTTTAAATCATTATTTTTATTGGAGTATAGTTGATTTACAATGTTGTGTTAGTTTCAGGTGTACAGCAAAGTGATTCAGTTATACATACATGTATATCTATTTTTTTCAGATTTTTTCCCTTATAGGTTATTACAAAATATTAAGTATAGTTCCCTGTGCTGTGCTGTAGGTCTTTGTTGGTTATCTATTTTATATACAGTAGTATGTAATCGTTTAAATGAGAGAGAGAGAGAGAAATGTATTGTATGCCAGCTGAGCATTCATTCATCAAATATTTTGTTACCAACAGGTGCAATTTATTAAATAAAAATTGATTACATGCCCAATAAATTTACTTACAATCAAATACAGAAATAAGTGATTCATATATATATATATATATATATATATATGATAATACTATAAATCAGAATGGCAAGTGTCATAGAAATAATTCCAAGTACAATCAGACCTGAAATAAAAGTCAACAATGTTTAATATAACCTCCCATCCCCAGTTGAGCCTTGAGACAACTACAATCCCACTTGACACTTAGATAGTACCCTCCTTGGATAGATAGTACCCTCCTTGGAGATTCTGAACCTCAAATACCCAGCATAGCCACCCCTGGATTCCTGACTCACAGAAACTGTGAGATAGTGAATGTGTGTTGTTTTAAGCCACTAAAGTTGGGGTGATTTGTTATGTAGCAATAGAAAACCAATATAATAATTGTATAGAGAAGTTTAAAATTATACAATAAGATAATATAATTTTTTGCTGATTAATGGCTTTATGGATGATATTTTCTTCACTTAGTTGTTCTTGTTTTTTCCCTAAAATTAAACTATCTGAATAATAGAAATTATATTAAAAATAAAATTGTTTTGTTATTATAATCAAACATAAATATATTTTGCAATATTATTGTAATTCCAATGAAATTTTTTCTTCATGCCATCTTCACTTTTGAAAGTCTCTGTTCTCAATGAACATGCAAACAACAGAAAATAAATTAAAATATAAATATGAAGCCTATTAATATAACTGCCTTACCCTTCAAAATAAAGAAGTACTAAGACACTTTGGCAGAAATATAAATGACATGAATCCCAGAAATTGATGTTATATATTTAATACATTAAATTTATATATTTGAAAGTTATTAAACATTACTGTATTACTGAAAAATTACTTATGAACTTACTTGAGAAAAAACAACCTGCTTTACCAGTAATCAAGAATGACTTCTCATTCTTGATATGTAACAGTGTGATAACCTTACACTAATAGAAAAGAGTGACAATGGTAGATATATATATTAAAAAATAATAAAAATATTTTATTTGGCACATTGTCAGCTAATACTATCTGTCTACTCTGTCTAATTTATAGATTTAATTTTTTCTGTGGTTTTCTTTTTGCGTGGTAATATGAGAAGAATACACAGAAATACATTAAATGTTCTTGTATTGGTATTATAAATGTATTCATGAAAGATTTTTTTTAAAACCATCATGATACTGTATTCTTCAACATAACACCATTTTATTTTATTAGACAGCATCCACATTCTGAATAACTTGTTTTTTCTTTATGAAGCATTTATGTTGTCTTTCTTGATTTTCATCTTACAGTCACTTGTTCCATATACTGGAATTTTCTATTGCGTCTTCAGTTGTTCTTTGACCAACACTTGTAACCAGTTTGATCACTTTCCCAAAGGTTTTTTACCCTATCACAGAACCTCCATTCAATTGTCAATGACTCTGGGAAAGGACACATTTTATTCCAGTACGACCTTACGCTTATCGCAGCCTTTAGTAACAATAATTACTTTGAGAGTATATACATTATAGAATTAGAATTTCAGATTCAAAATCTCAATCCCATCCCATTGTTTTTCTCACCTCTCAACAAAATATCATCTAAATTTCTGTAGAAAATATTTGCTCTTTTAAATTGCATCTGTGATTTGAACTGATGCAATTTTAATGAACTTTGATATTATAATTAACCGCTGGTCAGTATAAATTTAAAAGTAGTGTGCCTAATCACAGTCAGCCTGAAATAGAGTGGCTGAAAAGTATTCTACAGTACATGTGAACATTAAAAAATCAATTTGAAACAAGAGGAGAGGGAAAATATAAATGATAAATGAGGATTCTGTACATTACCATGTGGCTAAATGAAGAGATTTCATACTTGGTTGTTATCACTATAAATATGAAAATGCCATTTTGGAGGGGTATATCCTACCACTTTAAGAGAAGGTGATAAACCATGAGATAGTTTGGGTTAATACAAAGGTTAGATAACATGAAAGACTTTGCTATTGGAGATAAAAAAGTATATTGGGGAAAGTGAGCTGCACTATTAATATGAAGGTACTCTAAGATTTAAAGGAATAAAAATGGCAAGTCTACTTATATACAGTGATAGTAGCTATAGGGTCATCATCAAATACATCTTAATGGAAAATTATTTGCTTTATTTATTTGTCACAGACAGCTTCTTAAGAAAAAGAATAAAGTCATTTTCCATGACTAAGTATAAACTGACACCAGGTCCCCTGTAACCTTCATGTTGAATGAGGCAGAAACACAGCAGTACAGCACTTAAATGGTTCACTGAGGAGATGCATTCTATTTATCACTGTTATTTCTCTAAAATGACCTAACTTACTCACTGCAGAGAAAGTCCCTAATCAATTTAAAACTGCCTTGTTGTAGAAGAGTACTTGCTACATGAGCAGCAGGTGTAGAAATAAAAGGAAAAAAACATTATAATTCTTACAATACTTTACAGGAAAGAAAATGCAACATGTAACACTCTTTATGTTGCATTCATAGTTGTGAAAACTTACTCTTTCAATTTGATTGTGATAATCAGAGTGTGTCTACATATTATAGAACTAATACATTTAGAATTCTTTGTGATTTGATGACATGGTTCTAGTTATCTAACTGGTTCTCTCCTGCACACCCATTGATGAGTTTTTAAAAAGATAAAATTAAATTTTAAATCAGTTTTAAGACTATAAAGTGATATTTTATATTAAATGTAAGTTAGTTCATGATATTTATATTATATATTATATAATAATTTAGTTTGGACCATATTAGAAGAAATCAACAACTTTCACTTTGAAACTACTTTTCTAAATGTAGCTGAACAGAGGGAAATCATGGGTTAAATTATGGAAAAATTTGAGAGGCTATTAATTGAACTTCCTTTTGACTTTTAAATAAATGAAATACATGAAATTTAGAACCCTGGGTTTCGACACCTATAATAAATGAAAGCTTTTAGAGTAGCTGAAAATCTGTGTAGCCAATATTATTAGTTAAGAAGAATAAACACAGATTTAACCAGTTTCTTTCATGAGTTACAATAAATAAATTATGTTTATTATCAGAATTAAACAGTAATTTAAACTTATTCCTAAGTAGTAAGTGTTCATAACTGAATTTATTTTCTGAAATTAAAAAGTAGTTTCTGCTTTGGTAATTATTTGAAGCTTTGAACTTTTATTACATAATGTACACTATAACCTGTAAAAATTTAAAATTAAGAGCAGTGTTACTCAAAAAGGACAAACAATATATTTAAAAATGAGATGGGTTTAAAATAATTCATGTGAACCAATAAATTCTCTATTTTTCATGGATTGCATTTCAGTAGTTTCAACAGTATTTAAAACTGTACTAAAACTACAGTATGTGACAAAGTTATGACCCATAAGATGCTTAAGCTCAGACTTTATTTAAAACACACAAAAAGACACCGAATATCCAAATAAGTTTCATATACGTACCTATAAACTGTGAGTAATTCATAAAGTGTGTCGTAATAATTACATTAATGCAGGGCATACTAACCATGATATAAAATAATATAACTTATGAAGCATAGTGATCCATGATGCTAGAAGTAAATTTTATATATATTTATATATCAGAGTTTAGCCAGCCTACTAACCTACATTGCATTTTGCAAATGCTATTTACCAACATCTCTGAATGTAACACAATGCTACATGTTTAGTATTCTAAAGATAAAAGTTAGGTTTGCAAAATAAGTAATAATCCCAAATTATATTTGTGATACCTGAAATACAGCTTGAATTTAAAAATGAGTTATGATATATAATATTTAAATTCATTTTATTTTCTTTTAAAAAGATAGAAATATGTTCTGAGCATACATATCCTCTTCATTAATTAAATACCAGTATTGAGTATTTTTCTGTTTTGTAAACTATAATAAATTCTTGCTTTTATTTACTTGCCACAAGTTGTTCAGAGATACCCAAAACATAGTACTTAGTAACATGCAACTTAAGACACTCTAAGACAATCTTTTTTTGAGACAATATTCTTATCTTTGTCTATTCTGTATTCTTTAGATTTTACAGGAGTTTACATTTCTAAAAGAGCAGTTTATTGTCTCATTAGAGAAAGCATAATAGCTTTCTAATTGTTCCTCCTGTTTTTCACTTTTGTCATCCTACAATCATTTCTGAAATTTGACTACTTCAATGAGGTCCACGCTCCTCGGGGAGGCACACATACACAGATTACTCATTACCCTCCACATCCTTGCTCACAGCGCTCTAGTAACATTCACTCAGCTTGCATTCCTTCAACAGGGGGTGTTTGTACTCCCTGTTGCATCTGCATGAAACAATCTTTCCGAAATCTTCACAAGGGTGGTTGCTTCTCCGCACTTGATCTCAACTCGTATGATCACAGGAGAGGCCTCTCCTGACTCCCATTTTAAAGTGGGCCCCTCAACCCAGACTCCTCATTACCTTCTTTCACATTAGTGTGACTAACTTTTCCTCATAGAATTTGTCACTACGTGAAATAACTGATTTATTGATGAGTTCTCTACCTCCCTCAGAATAGAAGAATAATGAACAAGTGAATTGTTTACTGTGTGTCCCCACAAGTGACTGTCCCTGGCATATAGAAACCACTCAGTAAATATTTTTGACCAAGTGAAGGAAAATGAATATGAGAAAGGAGAATTAGACTTGGAATTCATTCTGTGTACATACTAGCTCTGTGAATAAGAAGCCAAGGAAAATAATTTAGTCTTGCTTGATTTCCCTTTGCTCACTTTTAAAATGAGAGTGGTTTTAAGTTAAGTAAACTTGAAAATCCCTTTTATAAAATTGTCAATTGATAAGCCATGCATGTGTATTCCTCTAAAAGTTTAATACTAGACAGACAATTTTGGGTGAGTAATAATGCTATTAGTCAAAGTAGAAACATACGTCATTCTTTCTGTAGAAGGTGGTTAGATGATATAAAAGGAGTATAAAATATTATTATGAAAAAGGCAAATGATTATATCATATCTAAGGCAGGTATGCAGTGCTCACTCTGACATTTTTTTAATAAAAATGTACTGCTTGAGAAATGTTTCATAGATAATTGTTTTAAGTAATAGCCACTAAATAATCTATAGTGTCCCTTTACAGATGTGAGGTTTTAATTTAAATAAGTGAACTTGCTGAACAGGTCGATTAAAATCATCCTTTAGTTGTATTAACTATCTCTACCCCTTTCACCCATCATTCAGTCAAATCTTCATTCATTTTTGGTTGAATTAGAAAGAGACTTTATACTTTTAGGACATCTTTTAAAGAGTCATAGGTATGATTTTAAACAGAAAGAGTAAAGCATTATTAGAACATGTAAAAGAGAGGAAAGGAGTTCTCCAGAGTTTTCCTCTGTGAAAACTTGATTACAAATGATGAGTTTATACCCTCATGGACATTCCAAGTTTACAGTTTCTGACATTTATAATCTGTGGTTATGAGTATTACTCTCTTCATCAAAAGAACAAATTGTAATACAACTGAGTGAGACTGGGGCCAACATATTCACACATGGTCTAGCCTTCCTTGCTTGTCTATTTTTGTCTCTTTCTATATCACCCCTCGTTTTGGGCCTTCTTTTGATTTCTCAGATGAACCCTATTTTATTTTTTCTAGGCACAGATAATTACAAATGCTGTCCTCTCTTTTGGAAGGCTTTGTACCTCCTTCTTTCCCTCCCCACAAGGCATTTACACCCAGTAGGCTATTGTCCTCATCCAAGTACTGGTTCAAATGGTTCACTTCTTCTGGAAGGTCTTCCTGTACTCTTGCCCCCTCCACACTAGCTCAGGTTACTTCAGTCATAAACTTCAGTGCAGTGTACACTCTTCCTTCATAGCGTTTCACACAAATTTCTCAAGGTGATGAGTTGATTACTGTTGGTCTCCTTGAGTAGGGTGCAAACAAAGTAAATAGAAGACAGACTGTGACACAGTTTTTCACTTATTCCCCAAATGAAATTGTGTGGCTGGTACATAGTAGGCATGCGATAAATATTTAGGAAATGTTTGACTAAATTACTAAATTAATAAATACGTAAATGACATCAGTCTCCCTCTATGTGCAACTATTTTCTAAGCAGTATATACAAGTCTTTTAAACAAATTCTGTTTGCATACCTTCTCCTTTCTAAAATTCTGTTTCTACAAAAATATTGTCTAAGTGATTAACCAGGATGAAAATATAAATTGTACTTGATTACATTTTCTCCCTTAATTTCCACAGCTAATTGGTAACAAAATTCTGCTAATTCCTCTACTTCATGTGGTTTGATATTACTACCCAACTTCATCCTTACTTACACATACTTTAGTGCCTTCATTCATACCTTAGTTAGGGCAGTAATAATTTATTTCCTCAATTTATTCAACATGCTCCACAATGTGGCATTTGCAATTTAAGCCTTTTGATATTTAGGTCTGGGAGCAATACTTTTTCCTCCTCTTTAAAATCAAGTTCCAGCTTTGGCTGAGATGGAGAGGTTTAGATGGTGATGACTTGAAGAATATTTAATATCTTTATATAATCTTTGGTCATCTGAGGCCACTGTTAGGAAATAGATGAAAAGAATGGTCTTGAATTTCTCTTCCCTGACTTGTCCATCCCCCCTCTCCCAGTGGAGTATGCTAAGGGCATTAATCTGCCTTCATTTTGCAAGAGGAATAGTCCTAGGACCCAGAGAAAGTGGAGATGAGGAAAACCAGATGTTTAAGTCAACTCATTGAGTACTTCCAGTGGGTTACAGGAGAACTGAGCCAGCAGAAGCTTACTCTTATATAAAACAAAATTACATAAAAGCAATATGCAAAGTAAGTTTGCCACATCATTATTGCACAAATTCCTTAAAATTGCAGCAAGGTACTTACAAAATTTACTGAAATTTGAGTTGAAAATCTTTGAATCTTTAGAACTTGAACCTCATATATAAGGTAGTAGCAATTATAAGAGTAAAAGCTTTCTTACTATTCATTTGACAAACTATAAGATTTAATTACTGTTTATTTAAATATATTATTTATTCTACTAAATAATATGTTAATAAAGAAAATGTTTCCTTTTTTTTTGTTTCACCAACAGTCCTTAAAATGACACCTTATATACAAGTTCTCACTAAAACGGCTTAGAGTTTGCATTTACAGTAAGATTGAATTTGAATCCACTCTACTCTAAAACTCTTTTTAACTTCTTGGAAAATTTATGGATTATGACTTGCTGCAGATATCACTCATCTCACAATTGGCAACTAAGACTTTAAAGTTTGATCTATAATTATAGATATGTATATTCCCCTATTGACATACCCAAAGATAAAAATAATTTTTAATAAATACATACACATACATGCAGCAAAATAAGATAAAGGCATTTCTTTTATGCTTACTTGTTTGTAAATATTTTATATGTAATGTTCATTTGTTTGTCTAATTAACATGATGGTTAATCCTTTACTCCAAATCTCCCCAAATCAATGAGCATATCTTCAGTGGAGGCTGGTGTCTTATCTGGCAGCTGGGTCATAATTTAGGGCACAGATCTTTGGCCCTTCTCTACCACATCCATTTTTTTCTCATGGAAGCTTATTTATTTATAAAATATTACCACACTTACATCTCTACACCAGTATACTTTTCTGATTGAAAAATCAAACGTAGAAGAAAATTAATTATTGAAGCCAAGGATACAGGTGCTTTTCTCACATCCTCATAGCCCATTTAAAGGTTGCAACTGAAGAATATTGTGAATTATCACACTCCAGTAATCCTAAAGCTACTTGCAAGTTAGAGAAACATTCCTTAATTTCTCTAAGACCATGCCATAAATACTTTGAATTAGTGCATTTTTTATAAATTTAAGTAAAGGCTGACTTAGATTATGTATTCTGAGTTCAGTAAAATAAAGATATTTCAATATTAATAACTTTATAATTTGTATCATAATACTTTTATGTGAAAATATCTACTCAAAAATGCAGTTTTTAATGTCTTTGCAGCATGTCTTTTCCCAGTAGATTTTTTTTTATTCACTTCAGATTTCAGTAGTCAAATGGAATGCTTGTTATGTTTCTTGTGTCGTCTTGTAGCTTTTAATTCATGATTTATAAGCGGTCCATGGAAAGTAGAAAGCCACTCATTAAAATTAAGGGTCATTACTCTCCATTGAATTTTGTCAGGTGCATGATGTGTCAGTGAGAAAGATTTCTGTTTCTTGTCAATGCAAACTTGAAAAGCTGAGCTATAAACGGGCAAAAAAGAGAACATCTCTTGGATAAAAATCAAAAATAGCAATTCTTGTTTTATTTAGATTGATGAAGAATGACAACAAATAACACACATAGATAGTCACTAAACCCAGCCTCCCAACACATTTCATCATATTGAATAACTAGTTTGAAGATGGAGTCTTTTATTTAAACCAGCTCTGTAATAAGAGATAGAAAAAAAGATTAACAAATATTTATAGAAAAGTTGTCATGAGCAAGAAGAACCATAAATTAATTATAATAAAGACTTGGTTCCAAAAGACCTTCCTTCTCCTCATTTCTTTATCGTTGTGCCCAAAACATCTAGAACGATACTTGGCTCATAGCATAGTGCAATAAATATTTATCATTGTTGTTTAACTACCTGTTTATTATGAGTGTCTTTCTGAAATATAAAATATGTTTTCCTGAATACAAACATAATTTATATTACAACATGAAAAGGAGACTAAACAAAGTTATTTCCCTACCATCTCCACTTCCACTTCTTTTCTTCCCATTCACTCTCATGTATTTGATATTTATTATTTTCTTTATTTTTCTTAAATATTACAAGCATCTATCTTTTAAAAAAATTAGTCCACTATATATAATATTCATAATCTGATCATTCTGTTTATTAATGTATTTTGGTGAGTGTTTCTTATTAGTAAAAGAGATTCAGGATAATCTCCCCATAGTCATGTCTGTAAGGATCTTTTTCTTTATAAGGTAACATTTACAGATTCCAGTGGTTATGAACGATATCTTCAAGTGGCCATTCATAAACTTACTACATACAGTTTAATCATGAGTAAAACAGACAAATCCCAATTCGGGAACATTGTACCAGTAATCTACTAGTCATCCAGGTTATCAAAAACAAGAAAAATCTGAGAAATTTTCACAAACAAGAGGAGACTAAGAACACATGACTATTGAATATTATGTGATGTGGTACCCTGATTGGGATCCTAGAGCAACAACGAAAAGAAAAAGAAAAAAACGAAGGAAAAGCTGAGAAAATTTGAATGAAGTATAGACTTTAGTTAATAGTAATGTAGCATTATTGTTTCATTAATTATGGATATTTACCATAATTATTTAAATAATTATAAGGGGCAAACTGGGTGTTGGTTATGCAGGAATTATCCATATTATCTTTGCAATAATTCCGTAAATCTAAACCTGTGCCAAAAAGTTATATTAAAATAAAGTTTAAAAAAAAATAAGTATCCTCATTAGCAAGTATCTTGTCAATTGCTTGCAGGACTGCTACTAAACAGTGTGGAACACTAGCATGTTTTAGATGCCCTGTTTCCCTCTTGCCTTCTGCCCACTGCAACTGCCCCTCAGGTATGACAGCAGGAATTGTGACTATTACAGTCTCACATAGCCTTGTACCCAGAGGTGAAACATAATGATTAATGACATAGAAAAGAAAAGAAAGTAGCTTAGAGGACAAATTTTCTCTAATTGAATTACTGGCCAATGAAAAATGGAGATATAAGTGCATTTTTCTTTTGCCATCAATATAGGTTGCATGATCCTTGTAATATAGAAGTTATAAATATGATACATAGAATAAAATCAGCACAATTAAATGTAAAACTCTTGGTTGCATAATAGTGATGATGTATTGCACGTATGTACATAAACTAGGAATGGATACTGTAGTTTATTTTTCTTAATGTTATTATGGAAGTAGACATCCTAAGTAAAATTTTTTCAAGGGTTATGAAAGGATTGAGATATTTTTCCCGACCCACAAACTAACAAGTTAGCTTTCTACAATACCATGAATGCTGACAGAAGACATGGGACTCCTAGGTCAGAAACAGATGACTTTATTATTCACTGCCATAGCAGTAGACTCAGTATCAGCATTCCTACTAGCTCCTCAAGCTCCATTTCTCTGAGGGAGACATGAAAAATATCAAATGATACCTGTACACACGGTGAAGAGAATTTCAGGAGAGAAATCCCAAGTTTAGAGAACATGAATATTTTATAATGAACTGTGTATTCTTCAGGATTCTCTGGAGAAACATAACCAATAAGAGATTACATACACACACATATGTTTGGAGAGAGAGAGAGAGAGAAGGAGAGAGGTTTATGATTTATTATAATGAATTGGATCACATGATTATGGAGGCAAGCTAGGGAACCAGGAGAGCCGATGGTGCAGTTCCAGTCTGAAAGCAGGCAGGCTCAAGACCCAAGAAGAGCCAAGGTTTCAGTTCAAGTCTAAAGACAGGAAAACACCAATGTCCCAGTTTGAAGGCTTCCAGACAGGAGGAATTCACTCTTAATTTTAGAAGAGTTCATCTTTTTGCTCTAATCAGGCCTTCAACTGATTGGATGAGGGCAGTTGACATTAGGGAGGGCAATCTGCTGATTGAAATGTTGATCTCACCCACAAACATTCTCACAGACACATCCAGAATAATTTTGACCAAATACCTTGGCACCCTGTGGCCCAGTCAAGTTGACACATAAAATTAACCATCCATAGACTGTTAGCCTGTCTGAATTTTGCTCCTAAAGAGACATTATGTTTATTTGTTTTGACAGTAAACAAACCTGTTACTTGCTCTATTGGGAGACATTATATCTATCTTTCAAGGCTGTTCACTGTGAACGCATCTTTGAAATGACAGTTCAGACCAAAGGTGGACACTGATTCTGCCCACAAGACGTGCAGAAGCACAAAAGACCATGGAGAATTGTTTACCAACAATTTGAGGGCCTTTTGTCTCCATACCTAACGTGGGATATTTTTTTTAAATGTGTTTTCACATCTTTAATGGACTGCTTTTAGAGTTTGACATGATGAGCCTTGAATTACAAACTTATATAGCTAGGAAAGATAGTGTAAAATGCTACCCAAATTACATAAGCAAGTAATAATGAAAGTTGCAAAAGTTTTAAAACTTGTCAGTAATTCTGTGTATAAATGACTATGGCACCATAGAGAAGTGATTTGCTAGGTCATTGCAGAACTTAATTTTGCAACCCAATTTTAAGTAAAATGTTTCCATAGTGCACTATAAATATACTTCATCTTCTCTATTTGTATATGGCTTCAATAGAGTATCCAGTTAATGTTACATAAATGTTTCATGTCTCACTTGCATCATATAAAAAAGAAATTAGGTCATGAAATTCCATGTGGATGAATATGGCCATTTCTCCATGTTACCTGAAAAATAAAAACAGAATAAAGTGATATGCCTCCTTCTGATGATGCCCAAATTAAAAATATTGAAGACCATCTTTTAAGGAATACAGGTTTTGCTACCCTCTCTCAATAGCTATTAGAAGGTCTGATAGCATATTCACATTAGAGGAAAATACTTGTTTGGGTTTATATGAAGGCTTAATTTAGGGAAAATTGATTATAAATTCTGATTTTCAACTTCATATTTAATTTTCATATCTATAATATGGTGTCCTCCCAAACCATTAAGGTGTTTTATTTCCATATAAATATATTCTCCAATATTATTGGAAATAAAACTGAATATGCTAACTATAATGAAGCATACTTTTTATTACCTATTCTCAGTATTTTTAAAAACTCACACAGTTTAAGATGTAGAATATTATCAACACATTTGAAGTGCTCTATGCAGACATCTCCAATTTTATTTCTTCCCATACATTGATTAACCACTACCCCTTGCTTTCTTTTTTTTAATATAAATGTTCTATGTTGCATGAAATCATAGTAAAATATGGTTTGTATATTTAAAACATTCTATGATTAGCCTAATACTACATGTACACAAAAAATATACAAAGCAAATATATTGCAACTTATATTCTTAGGCCACTATTATACTTTAGATATATTTTTGTTAGTGGAAAAAGCTGTAGTATTTACATTCATTCTTATTGTTACATAGTAATCTACTTTAAGAATACAACTCAACATATGAATCCATTCTTCCATTAATGGACATTTGATCTGGTTCTATTATTTGTCATAATAAACAGTACCCCAAGAACATTTTTGTATGCATATTAATGCACATTAGCAATTATTTCTCTAGGGCTTATGCCAGAGATACACATTACAGGAATTAATTTACATGTGTCTTCAATTTTATAAGATAATTTAAAATTGTTCTCCAGGATGGTTATAACAATTTCCTGGCAGGGAATAATTTCCATGTCTCCACATTCCTTCTAATATCTAGAATTATCTGGTGACTTTTTATCTTTGGCCAATCTGTTAAATGATCATATTTTCTTATTTGTCATTCAGTTTTAGTCTTCTTCATCAAAAAAAGTGTTAGCCTATTAGAATGGCCAAAATCCAAAACACTGAAAATACCAAATGATGGTGGAAGTGTGGAACAACAACTCTCATACATTGCTGGTGGGAATACAAAATGGTACAGCCATTTTGGAAGATAGTTTGGCAGTTTCTGACAAAACTAAACTTACTCTTACCATAGGGCCCATCAATCATGCTTCTTGTTATTTACCCAAAATGAGATGAAAGCGTATATCCATGTAAAAACCTGTACATGGATGTTTATAGCAGCTTTATTCATAATTGCCAAAACTCGGAATCCGCCAAGATGTCCTTCAGTAGGCGAATGGATAAACTGTGGTACATCCAGACAATGAATAATATCCAGTGCTAAAAAGAAATGAGCTACCAAGCCATAAAAAGGCATGGGAGAGCCTTAAATGCATATTACTAAGTGAAGGAAATCAATCTGAAACTGCTACACACTGTATGATTCCAACTATATGACATTCTAGAAAGTGCAAAACTATGAAGACAGTAAAAAGATCAGTGGTTGTCAGGTGTCAGGAAGGGGGAGAGATAACAGGCAGAGCACAGAGGATTTTTAAAGTAGTGAAAATATTCTGTGTGATATTTTAATGATGGATATATATCATTATACGTTTGTCCGAACCCCTAGAATGTACAACACCAAGAGTGAACTCTAAGGTAAACATGGACTTTGGTGATTATGATGTGTCAATGTAGGTTCATCATTGGTAAAAAAAATGCACCATTCTGGTGAGTGACATTTATAATGGGGAGGCTATGCAAGTGTGGGGCAGAAGGTATATGGGAAATCTCTATACCTCCATCTCAGTTTTGTTGTAAATCTAAAACTGTTCTAAAACAATGTGTTAGTTTAAAAATAATAATTGTTAGTTATTTCTTAAACAACTCTCCAAGGCATATATGACATTTCTATTATAACAGGAGGTCTTTCCTTCCTTAGAATGCTCTATGAAGATTTTAAACATTTATTTATTAAACATATGATACTAGTATTATAAATGCATCAAGGTATATGTATTTCAATCACTTTCATTCAGAATAATTACTGCATTCCTCATGATTTAGATTTAAATCTTATAACTGTAAGTCATAAAAATTACATAACAAATTCAAATGCACCTCTCTTACCTGATTATTTTCTCATATACCATTCCAATTTTTCCACTCATAGTCTACTCTTGTCACCAGTCTATACAAGGCCTCCCTCTTGTTTTATTTTTCATCTTCAATCCTATTCTTACTCTTATCCTCCCAATATTCAGTCAACTTTTCCGATATATTTTGAATTTGACAGTATCCTTGTAAAATATATATTTAAAAAGTTAACATTATATTCTAATATTGACTCTACTAGCTAATCATCTGTTTCTAAATATTCTCTCAATCCTACACTGTTTTCTTTTCTTTTCTTTTTTTTGTGACCCACCTATGTGATTTGGTAAATCCTTTAACAAAATGTGCTGCAATAAAGTAATCTTAAATTTAACCTCATGAGAATTTCTCTCAGGTATATACTAGGGATTAATATATCTGGATCAAATGGTAAAAATATACTTTGTCCTATTAGCATGAATGAAACATCAACAAACCTTCTATTTATACAATAAATATCCATGGAGTGCCTTACTATGTTCCAAGCATGGTTCTCGGTGCTAGGAATACTTTTGGAACAAATATTATTTTTTTTTAAAACTAGATTCTAAAAAATAAAATGAATGAACATAACAAAACAGAAATAGACTCACAGATATAGAGAACAAAATACTGGTTACCAATGGGGAGAGGGGATGGGGGAGGGGCAAGATTGGGGTAGAGGTACAAACTACTATGTATAAACTAAATAAGCTACAAAGATATAGTGAACAGTACAGGTATATAGCCAATAAAAAGAAAAACAAAGAAACAGAAACCTACCTTAGAATCACTCACATATTATTTAGTGCATATAAACATTAATCATAACTAAGATTCAGTGTTGATTATAATGTTTATGAGCCATAGAAAGTAAAAAAGAATGTTTGAAAATTCTGTAATACTAGAAGGGTGGTCAGGTGACCTTTCATATGGTTTTAGGAAAGAATTTCATGCAGATATCTGGAGGAGGAACAGTCCTGGCAGATGGAACAGACATTTCAAAAGCCCTGTGTTGGAAGGATCACTACATGTTCAAAGGACAGAAGGTGAATATGGCTGGAGCAGAGTGAGCCAGTGTAGAGCAGTGAGAGGTGAAATAGGAAAATATCAGAGAAGGTGGCAGAATGTGTAGTGCCTCATAGTCTTTTACCCTCAAAGAAATGGAGAGCCACTAGAGGATTCTGAACTGAGAAGTTACATAATCTGATTTATGAGTTAGCAGCTTCAATATGGCTGCTGTGTTGAGAATATGATGTAAAATGGGAAGACTGGAGATAGGAGAGCACATCATGAGGCCAATTCAGTAATACAAGGATAAACTGATTGTAGTCTGAGCAAGGGTGGTATTAGTGGATGATGCAAATAACTGTATTCTTGAATGTGTTTTGAAATTTGATCTGAGAATCTCAACAGATGTAATGTGGGGTGTCAGAAAAATATTACTCCAATATTTTTCGCCACAACAACTTGGATAGCAGTAGTTGATATGGGGGAAGACCAAGGAGAGTGCATATTTGGCGTGGGGAAGGGTGAGGGTTGAAGAACAGAAGTTAACTGTTGGATGTGTTAATTTTGAGATACCTATTAGTCGTGCACATCAAGATCTAAAATTATAAGTTGAGTATATGTATCCTAAATTCAAGAAAGAGATCTTGGCAGAAGATATAAATTTATGAGTCCACAGCACAGAGAGAGTATTTAAAGTCAAAGTACTGGTCCAATGATTGAGCACTGGGGTAATATCAAATGAAGAACATGTTGAGTTTACCAGCAAACAGGATAGCCAGTGAGATAGTGAGATCAAAAGAAAACCAAGAGTGTGAGTTGTCCAAAGACAAGTAAAGGTAGTTTATCCAGAAGAAAGAAATGAAAAAATGTTATAAAGACTGCTGACAGCATAAAAAATATGCTAAGAATTTTCCCCTGGAATAAGCAATGTGCAGATCAGCAGAGCATATGAATTTGCGTTGCCCCAAATGCAAACGTATCTTGGACAATCTGATCTTTCAAAATTAGCTTATGTTATTTATAACCACAGTCTTACATTATTAATGAGTTTGATAATGTCTTCACAACTTTGTAAGATATTTTCCCTTTTTGTGAGTATGAGGGTGAACTTACGTAGAGCTGACCACTGTAGCTACAGCTGGAATCAGTGTTAAGCCAAATGGATGTGACCATAGTGTACCAAAAGAAACAGCTATGGTCCCCTTGTGCTATATTTACCCCCCTTTAAATTCACATTGTCACTGGGTCTTTAAGAAATTGGTTAGCTGGAATCTCTAGAAATAACTTCATAAAAGAAGGTTACTGGAACAAAGTTTTTGCCTCATAAAAGTTAGATGGATATGGGCAGGTAATAATCAAGTACATATGTATGTAATATTTCAATCTGGTGGTAGATGAGAATAAGTTTTTTTTTTTTTTTTGAGAATAAGTATTCTGATGAACAAGCAGCAAGTATAGGGATTAAAAGAAGTACTGGTGGTATTCCTGTGGATGGTGGCAAGGTTTTGTAATTCTAGCCCTTTAATTAAACTGATCTATTTAATGCTAGAGATTTGACTTACTATTCTCTCAGTCCCCAGGTCTAGAACATTACTTATGGAAATTTTAATATTTGTGTATCACATAAAAGTTTATAATGAAATTTGGGATTATGGAAAAAACAAGTCATCAGTACTTTTTGAAGGAGGTGTATTTAACTTCTGCAAATGAGTAGAGACATTTTCATTTTTAGTTTAGAAAATTTATGTATATAGTTTTTGCAAGGAAAAGAAGCAGAAAATGCACTATATTTACACTTGATCATATGTTAGCATAGCTGAAAATATGTGAATAGAATGAATTGACTGCATATATTAGTACTCAACCTCTTCTTATGATTCCACTTTCATTTCATCATAAAACAGAGGAGCTTTTGAGAAGTGAAAGATCTCTGCTTGCTCTTGGTTACATACTTGCATCATTGATGAGGCACTTAGTATTACAAAGCACCAGCATATTTTTGAAATGTTTTGCTTTACAGTTTGATAGACTATAAGAATATGTGCATGTATTTATGGCCACAGATAACAAGATGCAATAATGAGAAAAAGGGCAATTCAGTGAATTATTATTAGTGATCCCTCAGCAGGATTTCTTATAGATGATATCATGCATCCTGCCAACACAGATGAGAGCATCTAGAAATCAGCTACAGAACAATGGTTAACATTATTTAATACCTGAAGTGTTTTCAGTAGCACTTTGGGAGGGTACTGTTGCCAGGGAACAATAAGGCAGCTATCATCTAGATAACCTTGGGGAAATAATGGCTTCCACTGCATATGTAAATCTCTCTCACATCAATGAGTTGTTTTTAGCACAGCTAAGATACTGTCACTTTTTAAAGAAATGAAGGATTTTCTCTTATCAATTTTATAAGGGAAATCACTCCCCTGCAATAAATAATAATTTACCTTTAGTGATTGATAAAGAAGGGAAATTTCAGTTTTGTCATTTATGCCAAAGTCAAATAAAATAACAAAAAACGCAAAGCCTAGGTATAGCACCAAAGCTAGGCACTAGAAGAAGTATGGCAGTCTGAGCAGTAGATCATACAGTACATGTGTGCATACACACTGGCTTCAGCCCGTCAGTTAACAGACACCATCATTGATTATTCTGACTAATGGAAGTAGGTTAAACTATAGTTGACCAATTCCCATGGAGAAATACGTAGTATATGGGGACAAGCAGAGGACTGAAGCAAACCAAAGGTTAAAAAAGAAAAAAATCAGTCCCTGTGATCTGCCTCAAAATTCACTTATCTGCCTTATCTCATACAACCATTTTGCACCGCTAGCCCCTGGTATTTGCAAATTATTCTCTGCATTTTAACTTTGACACCACTTTGGATGCTGATATTAATTTTGAATAATGATCTTTTATAGCAAATTATGTTTTTGCTTTTTAGAGTGTTTCCACCTTTCATCTTCTCTGGTTTATTATTCAAAATGATTAGACTATCAAAATCCGAAATTAGATATACAGGAATCCCTCATTTGGGGGGCTTGCTTTATGCCACTTCGCTTGTACAAAAGACCTGCATTAATAACTGTTTTCGCTAACAAAAGCAATCCAAAGAGGATTTTCGCTATTATGAGAAAAGGCAAAAAGTGAAAATTGTGTTCAGGGTTTGCAGAGAACAGTTACAGAGGCAGTGCTAACCCCGAGCTGTGAGGGCGGCACCAGCAAGCTCCTTTCTGGGGAACTATACTCAGCATCTCAGTATCAAGACACCATAACTTTGAACTGTGTCTGTGAGCAGAGCATCTGTGCTTTATCTCAGTTTCTTTTGTGCAACCATTACCAAGATGTGTCCTAAGGTAATTCTTTGCTTTAAGCCATTTCAGCTTAAAAAAGGTTTTCATAGAAATACTTTCAATTAATGAGGGAAACCTATATTTACTTTTCATATATAAAACTCTATATGCATTTATGTATTTTATACTATATATTTATATATTGAACTTCTATGAATTAGTCTTTTCTCCTTTTACTCTCTCAATGCTAGCTTTTGCGGAAACAGGCTCCACCTACGAAGTGTGACTAACCTCAGACCACCAAGCTGTAAGAAGCCCAGGTCCCATGAAGAGGTCATGAAATATGACTCCCCGTGGATAGAGAGGTAAGTCAGGGGGACACCAGGGTTCCAGCAGGTGAGTGAAGAAGCCACTTTGGACGTGGAATCTGCAGCTCCAACCACCCCAGAAGATGACAGGTAAGTCAGAAATGAATGACCCCAAATCCCTTCCTAAGTTCCTGATATATTGTGAACAAAAGTAAATGGTCATTTTAATCTACTGTTTTTGGAAGGTTTATTATGCAGCAACAGATACATAAAACATTTTTCATCTGATATAATGATCACACACTTAAGTCTGTCGAAGGTTTCCCTTTGTTCACTTTCTATTTTACTCAAGGACTGAGGTCACTTTCTTTTACAGTGTCTCATCAAAACTTAAGCCCTAGATCTGTACAAAGATGCTGACAAGTCTTGAGCCTGTAATAAAAATTAAAAAATAAAAAATAACATCTTTTGATCCCACTCAACACATATAGTAGAGACTGAATTAAATGCTTTACCCTCCAGGCATTTAAATTAAGAGGCCAATCTATAAGGGTGTGGTGGCCATAAACCTATATATTCTCCCTTTTCCCTCCTACTCATCTTCACTCAAACCATAAGTCCCAACTTTGGCTGCCCTGGAGACCCTGGCATTGTTAGAGGCCTTAAATCATTCAATCTTAAACCCTTTCCTGGGGAAATACTAAGTAAATTATTGACAGACTGTGTACTCTATGTAAAAGTTTTGAAAAGCTCTGACTTAAATGGTCCAAAGGCATCTCTCTCTTCTGCATGTTCTAAACTGCAAAGACCACCTTTTTTTTCTAAATCTGCTTTCAATTTTCTGATTTTTGTCAGATCTACAAACTAAGTAAGCTAGGAATTACTCCTTTATCTCCTGTTGTCTTGTCTTTATTATTCTGTAACTATCACATTTGTCATCAATTCCTGTCTGTTTTTCTCCTTATTACTTCCTTAATGCATTTTTGTCTTCTCCATTCCCACCGTCACTGAAGTCATTCTAGGACACATCTCTTTAAATATAGATTATTAAATTAGATTTATATCTGTTCTTCAATAATTTTATATCATTGCCTAGATACTTGCTGCTATATTAATAATACAATTTATTATGTTGTATGTAGGTTTATATGTAGGTTTATAAGCCACTAATATTTCTCCCTAACGTAGAGAGTTCAAACTTCATTAAAACAAATAAACAACATATGCTAGAATAACATCTAAAAATATTACTATTGTTTACGGTAACACCTACATTCCTTAAAATAATTTACTGGGCCTTTTATAATATTGTCTTAGTTTTTTTTTGTTTTGTTTTGTTTTGTTTTACCCTGTCTCACATGTAAGCACTCTTCCATTTGAGTTGTTTGCTCAAATCAAAGGGAATAGTGAGTTCTTACTTTTACTAAGTTCATTCACAACTTCAGACCTTTGCATATTAACTTCTCTTGGCGTGAAGAACCCCTCATTTCTCTCCAAGGCCAGTTTTGATTTTGTAAGATTTCTTCAATCAGTCTCAATTTAGCTCTCATTTTATCAAGAAAACGGATTCTGGTTCTCTGCATTTGTTTAGTGCTCATCCAATGTATTATCCACTCTAAGTAATCACAAAAAAAATGGAGTGACTGCTTATTTTTTAGTGTATCTGTGTCATCTAGCTTGTGTGGTAAATATTCAAGAAATATTTGCTAAAGCACATAATGATTAAATTAATGTACTACCATCTTGGTTAATAAAATGATTAATGTTCCAATACATTAATTAATTAATCTACTAATCAATACTTGGAAAGTGTCTGGCTTCCTTAAACATGGCAATAATTTTTTTTTTTTTTTTGGTAACTCTTAGAGTATAGGATAAATCTTTAAAATTTAAGGGATTTGGATACTTTGATTGTAAAAACACTCCTTTAGGGCTGGAGAAATTAAATCGCTTGCCTAAGGCCACATAGCCAGTTAAAAGCAAACTGTATCACATTCCAGGGAGATTTCTCCACTCAATAACATTAGTATTTCTGCTTAATAGAAAGTGCATTACTTTTGTCTTGTTGCATAACAAATTACTACAACCTTAATATCTTAAAGCAGCATATAGTTATTATCTTACAGTTTCCGTGATCCTCCGCTCTGGATCTCACAGGGCTGTATTCAAGATGTCAGCTGTGCTTGGGTATCATCTTAGGTTAGAGATCCTCTTTC
Organism: Balaenoptera musculus; assembly: GCF_009873245.2. Taxonomy (NCBI): domain Eukaryota; kingdom Metazoa; phylum Chordata; class Mammalia; order Artiodactyla; family Balaenopteridae; genus Balaenoptera; species Balaenoptera musculus. The sequence continues at coordinate 18,499,062 of NC_045787.1, read as the reverse complement.
ATGCTCACATGGTTGGCAGAATTCAGTACCTTGCAGCTGTGGAACTCCGGTGACTTGTCCTTCAAGGACAGCAGGAGATCATCTCTGTGGCTTCCAGTCTCTCCGTTTTAAAGAGCTCAACTGATTAGGTCATGGCTACTAGATCTGATATCCCTGTTGATTAACTTGTACTAAACTGATTAGGGACATTAATTTTATCTTCAAAATTCCTTTGCCATATAAGATAACATAATCGTGGAAGTGATTTCCCATCATGTTCTCAGGACCTGTCTACACTCCAGGGGATTATACTAGGGCATGGATCCTTAAGGACATCTTAGAATCTTCCCTACCATAAAGGGATATGGTTTCCTTTTGCACATTTTGCATAAACATTTTGTTAATATTATCAGTTTTATTTAAATGAAAAAAATAGAATCTTGATGTTAAAATTGACTAACTTTTGAGTTACCTATTCCCAGTGGCATTTCCCTCCTCTTACACCGACAACCACTGTCATAAATTTGATAAGTAAACGCAACAAATTTATTTATGAAAAAACAATATGTAATAATATTGTGTGGAATTAACTTGAAAAGTGTGCAAAAATTATCATTTACTCTGTTGCTTTTCAAATAGCCTTTTAAAAAATGTTTTGGAACAGCCTCTGTTTTATCTAAAGTTTAAAAGTTACATATGAAACACTCTCTCAATTTCATTATTTGCAGTATAAGAGTCTTCCATACTATTAGTTATATTTAGCTGATTAATCTCTAATATCTGAGAAAAATGATAAAATTTCTCTCACATATCTGAAAATTTGTATCCTCATGATATTTTGCTGAGTTTTTCTTACTTTATATTGAGGCTATGGCATTTAGTATGAGGTGTACATATATTCATGATTTCTACATTTTAAAAAAGTATTTCTTTAATAAATATGAAATATGTATTTTATAAATGTCCAGTTGACCCTCATTATTCATGGATTCTGTAATTATAAGTTTCTCTACATGTGAAAATGTATTTGTAAACCCAAAGTGAATACTCATGGCACTTCTGTAGTTATTCACAGACATGCATGAGAATAGTGAAAATTTGAGTTACCTGACTTCCACATTCCCAGCTGAGGCTGAAGAAGATGATGCCCTGCCTTCCTGTTTCAGCCGCATACAGAGATGACCAGGGAATAGAGGTGGTGGCAGACAGGCAATGGAGCGCAAGAAGCCCCATCTCTGGGGCCAGTTGGACTGGGTTTAAATCTTAAGTCTGGCACCTTTTATTGGGAAGGCCTTAGGCAAGTGACTTAACACTTGTGAACATCATTTTCTCTTTCATAAAATAAAGAAAATAGAAAATACCTAGATACTTTTTTTTTTTAAGTTGTAAGATTACAGTCTAAGTGAGATTTGTACGTATATATATATATATGTATGAATATTTGCATACAATATTCACCTACCCTAGGACAAATGACTCAGTATAACTTAATTCACTGCTCCTAGCAACTTTATATAACTACTGAGAATAACAAAAATCAACTGTATATTCTTATCTATTGTTTTTATGATACTATCATATTTTTCTTTAATATTAATTTTGCTCCACTGATCTTTTTTGCTTAATGTTTTCCTATTATCACTAAATGAGAAAAGATCAATGTAAGGGATGGTTTTATTTCAATAATTCTCATCTTCTCACAGTATATAAAAAAGGCTCTTAACGGAGCCAATAGGAGACATGATTCTTTATTCAGGCAAATATAAGTTTTCTATATTTACTTGAACAAACCATTATAATCTTTCAGAAGGTCTATGCACAACATGTGATTAACAAGAACAGTAATTTTTGCAGGTAGCTTTTGCAAACAAGGGAAAATTAAATTTTTTAAACCATCTTCCATATAGGTCCAGGAGAAAAGCTACTAGACAAGTCCTGTGGGCCAGTTTTAAGGAATTTTCTTAGACTAAGAATGAAAATAATATCATTTCTTTTATCCACAATGCACTCTGAAAGTAGCTCTAAGCATTTCATATGTGCAAAAAATTGGGGGTTAAATCCTACTTCAAATCTTTCCTTAAGGTTTGTTAAACACCTTTCTTGAATAACTGTTCTGTTTTTTGTAATAAGTATGTTTCTTGTAAACAACACATAGATGCATTAATCTATCAAACACATCTACTATTTTAAGGTCAAAATACATGCATTTATATTTATTGTGATTGCTGATATTTTTGAATAATTTCTCCATGATTTTTTTTGACAATGGTTAATATTTTCTACTTCTTTATTTTGTTTTAATTTTTGTGTTTGTCCTATCTTGGTGAAAGTTTTCTGGCCTTTTTCTGCTTCTATCAAGTTCAAAATTGTATTACACTCCTACTTTTAAAAAAATGCTACTATATATTTTAATGTTTATTAATTTAATAATTTAGCTTGCATTTTCTCCCATGGGGAGTGGTGTGGAAGTGTGCAAGATGGATTTAAAAGTATGTTTTGTATTTTTTCACAAGTAATTTAATAGTATTTATACTTCATAAAAAATATTAAACATATAAAATATGAAAACTTGTAATGACAATGAGACCAAGAAAATGAATAAAAAGACTAGATTTACCTTTTTCCCTGGATGACATATTCTAAATTGAAGCAGCCCTAAATTTTACAAATGACAGAGATGAAGAGTGTGATTTAGTTTCTTATCACTTCAGTGCCTTTAATGATAGTCTACAAATATTGATGTCTTTCCAATGACTTGTACAGACGTTAACAATTGCTTTCAGAGTCAGAAAGTGGTTGGAACTTATTGGGTTGTTTTTTCATCTTGTAGTGCTGTTTTCAGTTTTAGTAGCTTATGCAGTTATTTGTGTCAACTCTAACAGTTGTTTTTTTTTTTTTTTTTTTTTTTGTTGGTAACAGAATTTTGTTTACGTCTCTCCAATAAATCACTAAAGTTATTGAATCTTGGATTATATGGAATGATTTATAGGGAAGTGACACAATGCAGAAATCTCATCATTTATTTTATTAAGTAAATCTGAATATAGTTCAATATAATTCTTATTAAAAAGGGTAAAGCCAATTATTTGGGGAAAATAGGTTGTTAGTAGTACAAGATTGGAAAATAAGAAAAATATTTTCAACTTTCTACAATTGTTCTAAGCCCTATTCCCTAAATAACTCTCCAGTAGCTTCTAATTTGGGGATTTAACTGGGTTAAAATATTGAAAATCAAATGCTCTACAGTTATTTTTATGAAAAATCTCATAAGTATGTAAATTCTGTAATATAAAGTTTGGAGGGTAATTTTTAAAATTTTTATTTAAAATTCAACGTTTTACTCTTCTTGACATGCTTCTGTATAAAAACTAAGCAGTCTCCCATTCTTACCCATCCATTATTTGAACCTGAAATCACTTTCACATATTTCATTGGTCACTACAGTGCCACAGTTTAAATAATTTGTCGCTGCAGATAACCTTAAATTTAACAATTATATTAGGAATTATTTATTTTCTTGCCTCTTGAAAACTTTAATTTGCATAGGGTATTCATTATAGTAATGGAAATGCAACATACAATGATTACTATTGACTGATCTCTTAGTGAAATTTTAAACTTTTGTCCTTAATATTCTTGTCCTAAGAAAATATTCTGTGTTTCAATGAGATATATTGATAAAAAATGTCATTATGTCTTTGTAATCTAGAAGAGCCCCCTATTACTTCTCCCATCTCCTGTTATCAGGAATAAAATGATCCTAGCCAAGTCTTCTCACTTGCCAGCCTTAAATGTAAATACTTATATTTCATAAAATTTGCTTTTAATTATGGTATGTTTATTTGAACAGGGCTCAAATTAAATATTAATTTGTGATGTGTCAAAAATATTTGAAAATTAATGTGAATACATGAGTCTCATGCCACTATTAGCAAAGCTTTTATTAAGTGCCTAATGTTGTGCTATGCTTCATCCCAATGCTTAATATGGAGAATATTCAGTAACAACTTATGGTATTTCCATAACCTATCATATTATTCTGTTTTCCTGTTATTTTCCCAATATGCACATGCAGTGTCTTATGTGATTATTTCTACAACTGAATAAGTAACAGATGATTATTTACTCTAGTCTTTGAGGAAGATATTAGACCGTGCCATATCATGAGGCATTAGTTTTGTTAAACAACAATTAGCATCGAGCTGCAAAGAACAAAAAGCTTTATTTGGGGTCTTAGGAGTTATAATTAGGGAGACACAGATACCGATAAAACTGAAAGTGTTCGGGTAAGAGAAAGGATCAGGGGCTTATAAAGGCAAAAGCCACAGGGTTGTTAAAGTTTTCCTGCAAGAATTATGATTGACTCTGATGCAAAAAGAGAAATACTTGTCCTTAAGGGATAGACTGTTATGAATTATTTAGGGTAAGGGTACAAAAAGTATCTTGAGTTTCTGGAACATTGTGCAGATGTTCTGGATGCCTATGTTAAGATAATAAGTGGTCAAAAGTTCAGATTCTGTCTGGGCTGAGATGTGCATGAGTCCCACTTCCTCAATGGCCTCCCAGGTCCATTTTAGAGAGCGCTCTTAGCAACACTGATTCCATTTTTTTTTTTTTACACTGACTCCATTTTGATTTTCATTTCCCAGTTTAACAAGTGTGAACACTACAAAACCACTATAAACTGTTCTAACATGATTAACTTGATAAATCAGGACGTTTTAGAAGATGTTCTTATTAAAAACTCAAAACCAGTGAGACCACTATTACTCCAGATAGTGTTTCAGAGTGGTAAGGGATTGAATTTAAATTATGAAAATAGAAGTATTTTTAATATAAGGTATATGCAGTCTTGTGATGTCTTTTTTGTTTATATTTCTCTTGGCTCGATAGGTCTCCAACTGAGTGAATAGTTACTACACAATGCACCAATAAAGTGATTAGATTTTATGAAGATGATGGTATATTACTCCAAAGATAAAGGAAAAATTAGAGCCTTTCACTTAAAACAGGAAACATCTATCCAAACTGCAGAGCATTACTCCAGCCTCTCCTTCCACAACATTGATTCACTGTCATGTTGTTCTTCCATTCAACACAACTGGAGAAGAGATCAGTGTGTTTGAAATTAGGTTGTCACAGGTGGTAGAATTAATCCTAATCTCAGCTATGGTTAAGAATCAAATTTTGATCTTTAAAATTTCTATACGAGACATTTTTTTTAGCTGTTTAAAATTATGTTAAAGAGCATAACATAAAATTTATCCTCTTACCCAGTTTTTAAGTGTATAGTTTACTAGTCTTAACTACTATATTCACATCATTATGCAACAGAGCTCTAGAACTTTTTCAGCTTGCAAAACCAAAACTCTATACCCATTGAACAACAACTTCCCTCCTTCCTCCCCCAGCCCCTGGAAACCACAGTTTTACTTTTTATTTGTATGGCTTTGATTACTTTAGATATATTGCAGTATTAGGCACAATATCCAAGAGATGGAAGCAACCCAAATGTCCCTAGAAGATGAATGGTGCTGGGGAGGAAGGAGTTTTTCTCCAGCCTTCTAGGTTCTTCTGGCTGGTCTATGAATTAAGTTGACATGAGACACAAAAGCAGAAGAAAATCAAACAAAAGTTTAATAATATGTATATATGGGAGAGACCCAGGAAAACTGAGTAACTCAACAAAATGGCTGAAAGCTTCACCCTAAACACCATCTTCAGCTAAAGACAAAAGAAAATGTTGGGGGTAATGGTTTGGGACTTCATAGGGGAAGAAGGCAATTCACATGAAGATGGAAAAACAAATGTTTGGTAAACAAATTTATGCTGGGCCGTGCAGAGAGAATGGGACACAGAGAGGAATTTTAACAGACTTTTCTGGGTTCCTCTCTGTCTATCATACCTAGTTCATATTATACTATAGATATCTATGGGATAGCTCCATTCCTGGAACAGGGCTTTTATCTAAATTCTTTCAGACAGTTAGGTGGAAGGTCAGAGTTTCTTCCTGAGTCTTCTGGGCCTTGACTGTTTTCAGCTCTGCATGCCAAAAAGATGCATTTTGGGGTGACAGATTTTGCTCCCTTACAATGGATAAAAGAAATGTGGCCTATACATACAATGAAATATTATTCTGTTTTAAAAAAAACAAGGAAATTCTGTCACATGTTTGTAGTGTAAGCCCTGATAACTGGTTTTTCTTTTTTGTAATGCAAGTTCCTGACTTAAGCTTTGATTGCTGAGGCATCCACTTCAAAGATGGCTATCTGAATAAACACCTTGCCAGACTCAGGACTAGAAGATGGTTCAGGCCACCCTGCCCTCCCCTTCTCTTCATCCCCACCAAAGTTCCTTTGTTTAAAGATCATTGGATGATTTAGATTACTGACAGTTTGGCCACTTTTTCTTTTCTTTTTTTGTTTTCTTTTCTTCCTGTGCATTAATTCGCAATCTTATGTTTTAAATTCACCAGTACAGAGTGAACCTGTGGAAACTTAGCCACCGCCCCACCCCCACCCCCGCTTCATCCCAATAAAAGCAGAATCCCAGGCTTGCACACTCCCTCTTGCTGTGTGGCCCCAGGCATGCTGTGTAGCCTCCAGGAACTGTGAGTAACAAACCTTTTTATTTTTTCACTTTCCTGATGGTTACTGCTGAGGGTGTCTTGCAATCATAATAAGAACAACAAAGGCTGGTCCAGCCACAACATTGGTCCTTGAGGACATTATGCTAAGTGAAAATAAGTCAGTCACAAAAAGATAAACACTATATGATTCCAATTATATGAGACATTAAATTTTAATTATTTTATTACTTTCTAAGTTTGTCAATGAACTACAAACTTTAGAGGATTTTGGTATGTGAAAAGAAAATCAAAATGTAGTCAGTATTGCTAAGAGAGCTTTCTAAAATGGAGCCGGAGGCAATTGGGGAAGTGGGACTTACGCACCTCTCAGCCCGGATGGAGTCTGAACTTTTAGCACCACAGAACACTTGGTTTTATAGGAATCTGTGTCTCCTGAATTTCAGTTCCTGTGATTCCTAATTGTAATTCTTAAGACTCCAAATAAAGCTCTTTGTTCTTTGTAGCGTCAATACTAATTATTGTTCAACAGGTATAATTCAGACACTTAGAATTTATTGATTACCTACTATATAAAAGAAATGTCACTTCTTGCTGCATGTGAAGTAAATAGTAGATGGAAATGATATATACTCTCAAATAATTATAACTAGGTCCATTCGTCAGTTGTCAAAGGATTAGATTTATAAACACAAAAATTCCAGAACAGCTGTATGTATAGTATGCCATTCATTTAAAATATTTTAGAAACATGCTATCCCATGCCAAATAAGAATTAGTAAGAAAACCATTGCATTTATTATATATCCATATAGTTGTACACTTATTCCAAAAACATCCAATTCTTACTGAAGAAATGAGTTTATACTGAGACAAATTGTTTGGTAGTATCAGGATTTATGTGGATAGTCTTTCAGGTTGTGCTTTATAAATGTTTCCAACTAAGATACATTTCAGAGACACCAAAAAGGTAATGTGCCCCTGCCCTGAGAATGTTCTAAAACTAGGAAAATAAGGTTATTTTATAAGTCTTATTGCCTATATTTTATTTATAATACATATGTATTTATATTAAGTATATTGTATAATATTCTAGTTGATTAGTTAAAGGGTGACTTGATACTTCTAGTTGGAAAGAGCCAAAGATTTGATGGCCTTCATTTTTTTCAAAATCAGAAAAATGTTTGCCCACTTTAAGGTCCTTAATATGTCCCTTTGGCATAAAGATTATCTTAGGCTGATTATTTTTAAGGAAGAAGAGTAGCCTTAGGGAAAGCTCTGAAAGCCAAGAATAAGTTACCTTTTGAAAGAGGCATTTACATTTTGTAAGAAGAATCTCCATTTGTATGGGTGTCTCCCTCTCTGTGCCAGAAAGAGAAGGGTGACTAAATCTCTAGAAACTCTGGGAGAAGGGAAAGACCTAAATCTGTATAACAACCTTACCTTTATTTATTGTGTTTTTCCCAATAGCTCCCCACAACTGGCTGCCTCACTCCCCACCATCTTATTGGGACAAATCCAAGAGTTACTTAGTTTTCATGGGTCTCTCCCATTTTTACAGGAGGTATACGTGTTATCAAACTTCTGTTTGTATTTCTCCTGTTAAGCTGTCTTTTATTACAAGGCACGTCTCAGCCAAGAACCTTAAGGGTTAGAAGGAAAATTATTCTTCCTCCCCTACAATGTGAAAGATATCAACGAAGATGCAAATACAGAAAGATAAATCACCTTCTAATAAAGTAAGAATAATTAGATATATCTTACATTTACATTCAGTTGAACTAGGATAAACACTTTGACTCTGGAACTTTTAGCTAGATGATAGTTTTTCACACTTTTCAGGTAAGGAAATGACATTTAGAAAGATGTCCAAACATAATTATTTTTTAAACTGTGCCTTCTATTTCTATTTAGTAGTGAGAAAAATAAACCTATTATATTTTTCCTTGGAAAATCTTTTATGAAACAATAAAAATAAGCAAATCAGCAAATGTTTAGGAGCCTAGCTCCTAGACCTTTAACCCGGTGCTGCAGCTGTTATAAAGAGATGTAAAAGAATAACAAACAGAAACCTCAATTAAATAGAAGTGGGAGACCAGAAGGGGGAGTGCTCATGCCCTGTGATGATAGCAGAGCCCAAGAGAAAGAAGAAATACTCTTCTTTCCTGGCAACGGCTCAGCCAGTGACAAACCACGGACTCTATTTGTTATGGTCCTCCCAACTTCCTTTTCCTCTCTAGAAAAAAATGTTTTCTTTCCCTTGCCATGGGGGAACTGACACATGGCTCACCCCAGTTGCAGACCCTGAATTACAATTCTCTGCTGATCCCAGATAAACCCATCTTTGCTGAAAAAATACCTAGCAGTATATTTCTTTCATGTCAACAGAGGCATTCTAAGAAAAGCAGACGCTTGGAATTCTTTTAAATTCTTAAAATCTTCCACTTAAAACCTATAGACATGTTTCTCTCTTTAGATACAAACTCCAAGCAGGTACCCACGCAAACACCACTACCTCTGAAACTCAGACACAAAGAGGCACACCAAAAGCAAACAATCCCTTGGACATCTGTTTGTCTTCAACATTCTCCTCTGCCATTGTTTGATTTGTCTTTCAGCTATCCTATTTCAAAACTTTGAGCTCTAATTTTGCCAACATTATTGACCATAAGGACAACCTATGTGAATCAACACCACTTCATGCGCTTCCCTGGTGGTGCAGTGGTTAAGAATCCACCTGCCAATGCAGGGGACACCGGTTCGAGCCCTGGTCCGTGAAGATCCCACATGCCACGGAGCAACTAAGCCAGTGCGCCACAACTACTGAGCCTGTGCTCTAGAGCCCGCGAGCCACAACTACTGACGGCCGCGTGCCTAGAGCCCATGCTCCGCCACAAGAGAAGCCACCGCAATGAGAAGCCCACGCTCAGCAACGAAGACCCAACACAGCCAAAAATAAATAAATTTTAAAAATAAACTAAATAAACTAAAAAAACAACAAAAAAACCCACTTCATATCTGTAGTATGCCCAGAAAAGCATTATACCTACTGTGGGCTATTACTGTTCACAATTAAAACATAAACATAAAAAAACAGGGAGTCATTCATGAGTTTGAACACTTTTACTGACAGCAGTAGTCTCCATATCAGTGTGCTGAATGCATCCTCAAAATACTTTATAGAGGTATCATTTATAATTTTAGACAAGCTTCCCAATCTGACTTTGCCCCCTCTACCAAGACATGATCCTCGCATTTACATCAAAGATATTCTATCCCTTAACACAGATAGATGGATAAGAATTCTTTTTTCCTGTTAATGAAACTACAACTATGATGACAATAAATGTAATTTTAAATAGGTCACTGGATAAACAAAGATAAACTGCTTATAATTAATATTCATTTTGGAATTAAGCTGAAAAAAGTAAAACAAGTGATATAAAGAGATAATTGTTTAGTTCAGTAGAAATAGTCATATTTTTGTGAGAGCACACAAATACAACCTTTCCCAGCAGCCTCAGAAAATTCACTGTCCTACAAAATGTATTCTCCTTGGAGGCATATTAAATAAAAGAAAGCATGATTAACAGGATTAGAATATTTACTTTGTAAATTACTGAGATTATAATAATCTGTAGAACATGTTGCTATGAAGAATGCAGTCATACAATTAGAGCTTTCTTTCCAAATTTTAATGATTGTCCTATTAATTACTACATAGCTGCTGGAAGGCTAGGTATAACATTTAATTTTGGTTCAGCACCATTATACAAGGGCCAAAGAAAAGGGTATCATTTTTGTAGGGTTTTAATGTAAACATAAATCACCTTCTTTAATGTGGTTTATCCCGTGTAGTTCCCAGCAGAAGAGAATTTCCAGGTTCAAAAGCAACATAAGCCTGGTAAGCCTCACACAATTTCTGTACCTTCATAGTTTCTGAAATATAGCTTCACTCAATTAAAATATTTTAAAATTAATATTACTATTATTTATACTTTTAGTCCTATAGAAAGTAGTATTAATAACTATTCATGCAACCTTGATGCTTGTAATGGAGTGATAGTTATCCCTCAGTATTCTATATATCCTTACTTCCTAAATTTATCAAAACCTGGAGTTTTAGGTGGGCATAAGTTACCCAGAATAAACACTACATTTTCCAACCTCCCTTGAAGCTAAGCATTCCTAAGTGTCCCAGTTCCATCCACTAGATATAAAATGAAGTGTCATACGGCAGCTTCCAGAAGTATTTCTTAAGAGACAACCAGTCATATGTGCCTCACACTTCTTTTTCATGCTGAGACTTGGAATGCATATACAGCTGCAGCCTCATCCTGAATTATATGACAAAGACCACCTAGAAAAAGCAGCAACCTGGGGACATTTCAGTCCTTCAGGACTATGGAGCAGAACTGCCATAACAGCCCTAGAGATCTTACCTCTGTTTCTCTACACACACAAAAAAAACAATTTTCAGGTATAAAAAAAAATCCTGTTACTTTGATATCTGCTTCTCATGGGCCAATCTAATTCCAAATGAAGTTATTTAAATGCTTCTGGTCTAGCTTAAACATTTTATTTTTATATTTATTTTTGGCTGTGTTGGGTCTTCGTTTCTGTGCAAGGGCTTCCTCTAGTTGTGGCAAGCGGGGGCCACTCTTCATCGCGGTGCACGGGCCTCTCACTATCGCGGCCTCTCTTGTTGCGGAGCACAGGCTCCAGACGCGCAGGCTCAGTAGTTGTGGCTCACGGGCCCAGTCGCTCCGTGGCATGTGGGATCTTCCCAGACCAGGGCTCGAACCCGTGTCCCCTGCACTGGCAGGCAGACTCCCAACCACTGCGCCACCAGGGAAGCCCAAACATTTAAAAAATGTACTTATTTCTTCACATGGAAGATAGTACAAGGAAGATAATAGATGAAAAAGTGTGTAGCAAAATGTGCAATTTAATAAAAAAAAAATCAGGAGTTTATATAATGGCATAGAATCTTTCACAGACCCTTTTTAAAACTAAGAGTGCTTTCATTGGCTAGAGAGTGATGCTGAATGGAACCAACCTATATTTATCAGTAAAGACATTTGTGTGGAACGTCGTATAGGAAGCAATCAGAATTCAGTTATCAGTACACTGGCTATCCTGCTAGAATACAGAGCAAGTACTTGATTTTCCCAATGGAGGAATTATATAATAAACAAGCTTGTGAGGGAAGTTACCGGCATTATCCCTTGTATACAGTAACTTCTCAAATGTATTGATACAAATACATGTTGATTTCACAGCTACATCTGGGCTGGTGAACCTTGCTTAAAGAAAAGGAAAAAAAAAAGACATTCATCTATGGATATTTGTGTGACAGCAAACGATCTTCAGCTTCAATTGAACACAAGCTTCCTTTCTGCTTCCCTAGTGGGCTGAATACCATGCCTATGTCCACTTAGAGGAATGAGTTTACCATTAGTCCTTCTCTGACAAGAGTTCCTCTTCCCATAGGCTTGAATCCCAAGCAGCAGCCCAAGGTTGGTTACTGACCAGATGAAGATGAACAAATGAACCGTGGGGTCCAGAAAATCACAAGGTGGTCTGGAATAAATTGGTCCATTTAAGAAGTATGACGGTAATTAGTTCAGTTAACAAAATTAACTTGCTCTATAATTAGGAAGGAAGATGAATTGCTTGTTTCAAATAAGGGAATGAGATAATAAACTTGTCTAGAGATGCTAAGTGAGAGATAAAGAAATATCAGGTAATTTCTAGAGTTTGTTAGATAGCTGAGTCTTGTAATCTTATATATATGTATATCACTCTTGCCACTGCCTCTGTGTTCAGGGCAGAGGCCTGGGCCACATAAGTGACAGACAGCCCTTTTGAGAGAATTGACATTTGCTCTCTCTTTCTCCGTAATCTCTTTGCTGATGTAGTCTCTTTCATAAACTTTCTGCTTATTCTCCAAACCAAACTGCAGGTTAATAACTGATTTTTATAAGAAAATTTACAAGTGAGGTTTGGAAGACTTCCATAACAAATAATAAATGTATACTTTGATTCATATTGGGTTGTTCCTTCTGTCATAGAATCATCTCTAGGAATTCATGAAGCAGTGAAGGAAAGTGATTTGTGAACACCCATGGTTTCTTGGCTTTATTGGTGTCAAATAGCACCAAAAGTTCACCACAATTTGTAATCTGTTGTATAGTCTTATGAATCAGAGGCAGTGTGATGATGGTTGGAATTGGGTTTTTTTTGGCCATACCGCGCTGCATGTGGGATCTTAGTTCCCCAACCAGGTATTGAACTTGGGCCCTTGGCAGTGAGAGCATGGGGTCCTAACCACTGGACCTCCAGGGAATTCCCTGGAATTTTAAAAATGGACTCAATGCAAAGAAGAGAGAAGGAGCCTATTTTTGACTGAGATGGAGACTTCTTCCCTGTTTTGTTTTAACCTTCTCAGATAACTTGAATTTCTAGTGCAACATACTCCTTGTGAACTTCAGAGAGAACAATTTTCCTAGAACCAGGAAAACCTCACCTCAGACTTTTTTTTATTCCTTACAGGTTTGGAAATAGAATAGTAAAATTAAAAAGTATCTGAGGAAATTTTTAACCTTTAGATAGTTAGTAGCTACAAAAAAGCCTCCCTGCCTGTTTCCTTAGTTTTGAACAAAATTTGGCTTGTTTTGTTCCTTAATCTGACTTTCATTTGGGCTCCAAGAAACGATAAGCTTCTGCAGATACCGTCAGGTCAGAGAAAGGAGAAAAATAAATGTATTGTTAATGCGTATCTACGGTTAACTTGTAGTGGTGAAGATTAATTAATACTCAGGGAATCAAAAGCTAAGGGGAAGCAAGATTTTGTCAAGAAACATATGGCAAAAAGCATGTGACATCCACGGAGTCTCAGAAGATAGCATCCTGGGAATTATCCTCAGCAACAGAGTAGAGCTAAAGAAAGCTTCATTGTTTCACTAAACATGCATTTAGTAAAAAGCATATTTTTTAAGTCAGGATTTCTCAACCTTGGTGTCATTGGCATTTTGAGTCAAATAATTTTTTTTTTTTTTTTTTGTAGGGGCTGCTGTGTGCATTGTAGGATTTTTAGCCACATTGCTGGCCTCTACGTGCCAGATACCAGTATCCCCCGCCCCCATCCCCTTGTGGTAGAGAGAAGGAAAAAAATGACTTTAGGCATTGCCAAATGTCCCTTTGGAGGTTAAATCTCCCCTGGATAAGAACAACTGTAAAAATAATATTTATTTCTTTTTTATTATTTTAAAAAATTAATTTATTTATTTTTGGCACCTTTGGGTCTTTGTGCTGCACACGGGCTTTCTCTAGTTGCATCGAGCGGGGGCTACTCTTCCTTGCGGTGCGCAGGCTTCTCATTGCCATGGCTTCTCTTGTTGCGGAGCACGGGCTCTAGAGCGCAGGCTCAGTAGCTGTGGTGCACGCATTTAGTTGCTCCGAGGCATGTGGGATCTTCCTGGACCATGGCTCGAACCCATGTCCCCTGCATTGGCAGGCGGATTCTTAACCACTGCGCCACCAGGGAAGTCCCAATATTTATTGTTTTTTAATTGGGCTTCTTCACGTATAGAGTAACAATTGGTTAGCCTTGGGTTTCTGAAAGTATGGAAAAAACCACTTTGTAGCACAATTGATCAAACTTTTTAACTTTTAACCTTTTATGGAAATATAATACACATACAGAAAAGAGTACATATCCTTAATGTACAGTTCTGATGAATTTTAACACACTGAACACATCCCCAAGACTGGCATCAAAATCAAGGAACAGACATAATACACAACAAAGAATTGCCTCTTGCCTCTTTCCACACACTGCCTTACAAAGGTAACCCCCTTCCTGCCTTCTAACAGCCGAGATTGATTTTGCCTGCCTTGGTACTTTGTATGAATGAAATCACATGGTCAGTAGTCTTTCACATCTGTTTTTTTTTTTTTCTCAATATTGTTATTATGTGATTCATCCACATTGTTTCAGGTGGTTGTAGATAATTTTCATTAAGGTTTGTGTCACATTCAGAAAATAAAGCTTGACATCTATGCACTGTAAATAAGCATTTAAGTAGTGTTATTTATTTATTTAATTTATTTATTAAGAATAAAGTTGCTGTGGATAATTTAGTACAGTGTGTGTGTGTACCTGTGTGAAAAAATATATATATATACTTTTTTTTCTGTACAGTGTATGTATGCCCAGGAATAGGATTGCTGGGGGTTGGGGGTGGAGGGTAGGACGGCAACTTGTTTTTCTATATCTATATCTAATCTACCCAATACCGTATATTAAAAGACCTTCCTTTCCCCACTGTAATAGAGTGCTGTTTTTGTTACAAGTTGGGTAACCATGCATATATTGGTCTATTTATGAACTTTAATTCTGTTCCATTACTCAGTTTGATGTTTGATATTTTAGTCCTTGTGCTTTGTTTTTCGTTAAGACTGCTTTGTCTATTTTTTACTGTTTAAAATACCAAAGGAGTTTTAGAATCAGCTTGTCATTTTGTGAAAGCTAAGTCATTTAATTTTGGCCTTTTTTTCTAATGCAAGCATTTATGGCTATACATTAACACCTTTAGTTTTAGTTCATAAATTTTTACATAAATATCTTCACTATCATTGACTTCAAAAATATTTTCTAATTATTATTTTAATCTTTCAGCCCATGGTTTATTTTAAAATGTGTATTTTTGAATACAGGCATTGTGCCAGCAACCCTAGAAAATTCACTTATAGGTTCTAACTTTTGTCTTTAGAGTCTTTTGGATTACACAATCATATAGTCTGTGAATAATGACAGTTATTCTTTTCCAGTTCTTACACCTTGCTTTTCTTTTCTTTTTTTTGTTCTTGTGCTTATCACAATGACAAAGACCTTGACTCTGTTAGGCAGCAATAGGGTCTGATTATCTCAATCCTATCAGATATGAAGCTGGGTTCGAACAGGTTGCATCCTTAATAAAAATCTGTTACTGAACCAAAACTTGGGTCTGGTTGCCCACACTCAGTAAAGCCAGTCTACTGACACTGGGTTGTGGTGAAGGAAGGTGCAGCATTTACTGTAAGGCGCTATGAGTCTGGGACGGCTGATGCTCAAAAAGCCCAAACTGCCTGATGGGTTTCAGCAAAGCATTTTCAAAGGCAAGGCAAGGGAAGGGAGTCCTGGGGTATGTGATCAGCTTGTGCACAATTCTCTGATTGGTTGATGGTGAGGTAAAGTAAAAAGGTGATAAGTTGTTGCAAATATTTCCTGGTTCCCAACAGACTCTGGAGGGATGTGTTAATTTCTTCCCTTTGGTGGAGGTTTTAGCATCTGTAAAACAACCTGGAAATCTGCATCAGATACTATCAATATTATCTAGGTATTTCAGAGAGGAACTAAAGCAGAGGAAATGGGGAGGGGTCTGTCACAGGCAGGATCTTGCCCAGTAACAAACCCAGCTACTCTGGTTTGCTCTGTTCTCTCCAGGATGCCACCTACCTAGACTTTTTACTGATTACAAATTCCTTCACCTGAAGTGAAAGGAGATCCAGCTCTACCCTTTACAATTCCCAAGCCATTCCCATTCCCATTTCTCCACTTCCTACCACACGCCACTGTAAAATCCAAATATCTGACATGAGACCCAACAATGAGCTTGCAGTAAAGCGCCACTCTTCAGAAAGTCTTTGTTTTCTCAACACCTAATGACTGTGGGAAATTTTATTCTTCCCTTTTGAAGCATTGGCCCCTCTTCAGCATCCTCTGAGCTCCAGAACTCAGGAAATTACCATTGGTAATCCTGGCTGTAGGTATGAAAGTCCTCCAATTTTTAGTTTTCTTCCAGCCCTGCTGAACACTTACAGATTTGTTGGTTTCTCTCTCCCCTGGCAATGGACTTCTGCCTTAGTTCAGCCTTATCTTCAGCTTCTGCCCAGATTTGACCAGTGTCCCTAGTTCAGGAAAAATTCGCTGGCAACAGTCAGGTCCATCCAGAAAAGTGTGTGGTTTTAGTTCAGGTAGTTCCCATTACTTCTAAGCACCTTTGTTAAGTCCCAAAATATGTTTCTTGTAATGTGTATGACATTTTTTCCCTAGTTTTTTCAATAAATCATCGGTTTCCAACTACCTACTGTATCCTACTTAGTAGTAGAGATCTCCCAATCATTTTTTTTATTAATCATTTTTTATTAAAGAGAAAGTCACATAAAATTAACCATTATAAAGGATACAATTCAGTGGTATTTGGTATATTCAGAATGTTGGACAACACCTCTATCAAGTTCCAAAATATTTTTATCACCCCAAAAGAAAACCCCCTACTCCTTAAGTCAATCCTACTTTTCCCCTCCACACTGCCTCTGGTAACTACCAGTCTACTCTCTGTCTTTATGGATTTACCCATTCTGTGTATTTGATTTAAATAAGATCCTACAATAAGTGACCCTTTGTATCTGGCTGATCTCACTTAGCACAGAGCTTTCAAGGTTTATTCACGTTATAACAAGTATTAGAACTTCATTCCTTTTGGATGCTGAATTCCTTTTTAGGTATCTGTCACATTTTGTTTATCCATTCTTCTGATGATGGACATTTGGGATGTTACCACCTTTTGGCTAATGTAAATTGTGCTGCTATAAACATTTGTATATGAGTATTTGTTTGAAGACTTGTTTTCAATTCTTTTGTGTTTATATCTAGGAGTGGAGTGGCTGGGTCACATGAAAGTCCTTTGTTTAACTTTGTGGAGTTGACACTTTTTTTTTTTTTTTTAATTTAATTTTGGCTGTGTTCGGTCTTCATTTCTGTGTGAGGGCTTTCTCTAGTTGCGACAAGCAGGGGCCACTCTTCATCGCGGTGTGCAGGCCTCTCACGGTCGCGGCCTCTCTTGTTGCGGAGCACAAGCTCCAGACGCGCAGCCTCAGTAGTTGTGGCTCATGGGCCTAGTTGCTCCGCGGCATGTGGGATCTTCCCAGACCAGGGCTCGAACCCATGTCCCCTGCATTGGCAGGCAGACTCTTAACCACTGCGCCACCAGGGAAGCCCTGACACTTTTTTTGCTTGACATTTAAAGGAGATAGTTGATTTAAAGTCTTTGTCTAGTAAGTTTATTGTCTATGCTTCCTTAAGGACAATTTCTGTTCATTTCTACAGTTAATGAGCCATAGTTTTTGTTTCTTCATATGTTTTATATATAGTTTGTTGTTGAAAAGTATACATTTAAATATTGTAGTGTGCTAACACTAGAAATCAGATTCTTTCCCCTCTTCAGTGTTTTGTTTTGATTTGGTTTTTCGCTTGCTTGCTTGCTTGCTCTGGGATGTAGCTGTTTGATTGTTTAGTAACTTTTATTAACAATTTTTAAAGACTGTATTATTTGTCAGATATGTTCTCTGAAGTCTGTTCCTTTAGATTATGATCAACTAGTGTTTGGATAGAGATTTTCTTGAATGTATGGAACAAAAAATTAAAATGGATAAATTTAAACTCTCAGTCTTTGCAGTCTGGCTCTGTTTTGGGCACTTTCTCAATACTTAGACAAGGTATCTACAAATCTGCCTCAGCTTTTATTTCCTGTTGCTATCAGCCTAAAGATCACCCATAGATTAAAAACAAAGAAAGAATCGGGAGTCTTCTTTCTCAGTTCTCGGTTTGTTGTTGTTGTTGTCTGTTTTTGTTTGCTGTTTTATTATTTGAACAGTCATCCTTTCCTGGGCTGTGTAAGGCTTTCTGGGTTCCTAGTATACAGGGGTGCCCTATAATGCCCTTAATTCTCCAAAAATTCTCTTTTCCTAGGTTTTCCTCACAGGCTTTCAGCATATTTATTGTTTGCCTCAGTTGTAATCTTTGCCCCAGGCAGCAGCAAATTATTCTTTGGCCTTTCACTTTTTTGAAGAATGCCCTGTGCATAGCTACTTTTCTACCCTGAGAGACTTCCATGTTAGGGGAAACAAATGCAAGCTCCTTGCTTCAGCCCTTCGGGCAGTATCCAGACTGGACAAAACAGGCAGATTCAGTTCTTAGAGAGCATTGTCTTCTCTGCTCCCTCCAGAACCAGAGGACCAGGTCCCACACAGGAAACACAGGCTGCTGTCTTCAAGATTGCTACCTAACCGGGGAGTAAGATGGAAACAAAAGTAAAAATGCTGCAAAGCATTTCTAAGATTTTTGAATCAACTGATTCTTGATTCAATGCTTGTTTGGTTACTATAAATCTTTGACTATTTTCCAAAGTTAGTTCTGATAACTTTTGCTCTTTTTTTAATTTGTTTTTGTTTTTGTTTGGTGGGGGTATCTTACCTGTGGTGGAACAAACTCTTGGAGCTACCACTCTGCCATTTTCACTAACATCACTAAAACACTCCCTACTCTGTTCATTTTTCCCCAAAGTTAAAAGCCTTTACCCTGGAGAGCTCCCATTAACTTCTCTTGAAACACTGCCCATAGCTGACATGCAGTACCAGAAATACTCTAGCTCTCTCTCTTATTCTTTTCAGAATTCTCTTACAAGTTTTAAATGGTGAGTATATCTCCTCCCAATCACCTTGGATACACTGGTTGTGTATACTGGACTGAATGACTTAGACTAGGAAATTATATGGAATTATATATTTGGAAATGTGTATTCACACATATATAGTCACATACATACATATATACATACATGGAAATTATATATATATATATATATATATAACTGTCAAGAGCAAAGAGAGATGGAACAAGCTCTATTACCAACTATGTTTTGAAACTTTTTCAGATGCTATTTTTAGTTGTCCTATTTACTATTTGGAACTTCAGAAAACTGGGACATAAGAAGGTTTAATTTATAGCATCTTCAGCAGTTCCATCCAACTTTATGTAGTCTGTGAGTTCCTGAAGGAACTTTGAATGTCAAAGCTGTAGTAGCCAAAGAAGGAATCGAGAGTCACTCCTTCTTCCTTCCTTCAGGGGAAATGACTGAGTTCACTCTGCTGAGTCTAGGAAGAATACAAAATTAAAGATGTAAAATTTTGTATTTCAGTTTATTTTGGATTTGACCAAAATGGAAGAAAATTTCACATTGACTTAGATATCTCTATGAGAAGTTTAACAAAGAGGAAATTTACATTTAATCTGGAATGTAGCTCAATGTATTATCTGGGCTTTGCTATGATATAGGGGTATCTACAAATCTTTCATAATACGTTCTACTATGAGTGGTTAGATTGTTCAGTGTGCCAGTGTATAAGTAAAGAAATAGAAGAAAAATACAAAAAATAGTAGACACCAAATTAAGTGTATGCATGTCTATTACAGTGATATCTACCCAAAAACTCTTGTATAAACCAACTTTTTAGAAAAAAAGAATGTAAAAATATCTGTAAATTAGCAGTTTTCTTCATGGCATACAAATGCAAACCTAAAATTTTAGCAAAAATAATGAATTATCATTACAAGTTCAGTATTCAAAAGGTAGCAGTTACATTTTAGAGCTTAATGTTGGAGTGTGAAAAAATAAATTACTTCAGGTATTTCTGCTTCTAGATTGCTCTATGGTCACCATAATGCAAATACACCATAATGAATGGAAATTTACTTTCACCTGATTTAGTGGATAAGAAAACAAAGTTTGTCTAGCTTTGCCCACACAGAGCCACCAATTCATAAGCTTCATTTTCTTTCTAATAATAATCGAGATTTAAAGACCTAAATCTTCTTCAGCTTTTGACTTATACTGATCGTAATGCTGAGAATGTGCCTTGAAGCAATCCTACAGCCTGTGTTCAAAGCAGATAAATATACCTCCTGAATTTTTCAGAAGCAGATTTAAGATTGTTGCAGTCATACTGTAGAAATATAAAAATATGGCCTTAAAGTTCTTTGACACTCTTCATTTTGAAGAGTGAAGAATTTATGTCTTTTATCATGAATCTAAGCCTCTATGACTAGTTGGCTAATATTTGATAAAATTCACCAGTGAAACCATCTGGGCTGGCCTTATGTTTTTGTTGTTCTTTTCTTGGGGGAGGGAGCACTTATGTTTGGGGGAAGATTTTAATTTCAAATTAACTTTCTTTCCTTGATGTAAGTCTATTTAGACTTGCTGTTTTTTTCTTGAATTAAGTTTAGTAATTTCTGTCTTTCTCAGATTTTGGGTTGATCAGAGAGTATTTGGTTGTAAGCCAATAAAAGCCTGCTCCTGCTTTATTAGAGCTTCACTCAGGAGTGGACCTCAGAGTTAAAGGAGAGAAGAAATTCTCTGAATAAGCAAAACTTTAGTCATTCATTTTATGTGGAAAGAAGCAGACCACTAAAAGAATATATACAGAATCATGTACAGTTGTAAATGGCTTAGCAGGTTTGTCAAGGATATCTGAGGAATACACATGTCAGTGGGTCTATGGGAATGGGTGTTCTATATGATCTTTGTAGTATATCATAATGCCCAACAAAAGGCATGCACCATTGACAATGCACTGAACAACAAAATGGACAGAAAGACATCAGACATTTGACATCAGACAGCCTCTGTCATTTGCCACTCTAGTGCTGGAATAATGGGTGCATAATTGGAGTACCCAGTATGGCAGAATGGAGACTATGAATAGACCCAAAGACATAGTCTCCAACTAACCAAGGCAGACCTCGCTGCTTCTGCAAGCACAAAATTTCAATACAGAACCCTAGATATGACACCATGCATAAAGAGTCCACCTGGCCTCTTGGTGGCAAGTTAATTATAATGGGGTCCTCTCACATTAGAAGAGGAAGCAATTCTTCTTGACTAAAATATAACCTTATTCCAGGTATAGTTCCTGCCTGTAGGGCCTCAATCAGCACCATTATTGGAGGATTTACAGACTGATATGGGATTAGCATTGCCTCAGAACCCACTTTAGAGCAAAGCAGTGTATCAGTGTGCAGTTTACTATGGAATCTATTGGTCTTGTTACACACAAACACACAGACACACACACAACACCCAGAAACTGGTGAAAGAGAGCAATGTAAATGTAACAGCTAATGGAAGGTATAACTAATGTGCCAATTTGGAGATGATACCCTGCCAGGGTAGAGCACTATCCTCCAGGAGGCAATTATTCCATAAATCAACAACCCTTATATGATACTGTGGTACCCAAAACTAGAATTATGAATTTGAGAATGGAGGGTTGGAAGTAGCATTGAACCTGCTTACTCTTACTTTCAGTGACCAAATTAGCGGATTTTTGCTTATTTCTCTTTTTTAGCTTTAGAAATCTGTGTTTCCTAAGGAAGAAGCCTTTCTCCACATTATGCAGCGAGTCCCTTTAAACTTTAAACTAAAATCAAGTAAAGGTGTTACTATCTCAGCAGGAGTAGTTGATCTTGATCATGAGAAAAAGGTTGGAATGTTGTTATGACATGAGGAAAGAAAACAGCATGCTTGGCACCCATACCTGGCACCACCTGTGTACCCCCTCTGGGTATCCCTTACCCAATTTTGATGTCAAAGGTACAAGTACAGTAGGTTGAGAGGGGCATGATGACTAGCATCTTGGATTCCACTGGGAAATGCTTTTGGGTCAACACACCCCTTAAGTCCCTAAAACAATGAAGATGCTTGTCAAAAGTGAGGGGAATCTAGAATTGGTGAAAAAGAGAAGACAATTGATTTGATGTGCAGCTTCAAGACCAGCTACACATGTGGGCTTAAAGTTTATCCCACAAAATTTATTGTTGCAATATATCCCAGAAAACATGACCAACACAAATCTTAGGAGAAGAGTTTCCAGTTTATTATACAAAGTATGTGGAGCTGAAAAGAGCAAAAGGTGGATTGTAATGACTGCCCTAGTGTGCTATCAAAATTTACTCTTCAATCCTGAAGTCTCATTCACTTAGCCACTAAGTGTTTTTGTGACAGACAACATTCTACTGAGTCTCATTCTATGAAGTTGTCCTCAGCTGCCTTATTCCTCTCCCCCAAAAACCCACTTCTTCCCTGAGACACTCAGCATCAAATGACTTGGTGTGAAGGTGTAAATGCCTGATCCCCTACCTCAAAGCAGGAATATTCTGAAGGGTCATCCAAACAGAACTGCCTGTGGGATTGGCCAAGGCCTCCATTGAGACCACATCACAGTTCAAATCTTCCCTTTGCCCAATCCACTTCCTTCATATGTCTCTGTAGGTGTCAGTGCTCAACCAGATTCTTAGATGCACACTTCCGACTCCAAGTCTGTTTCCTAGGAAATTCTATCTAATATCTGGACAAGATGAGTTTTCACCTAGAAAACAAAACTTACCCAAATATGACCCTGTTCCAAGCAATTCAGCAGGAGATAGCAATTGACCATTTTCTCTGATTTTGTACCAGACAGAGCATTGGTATATTCAGATGAAAATAATCAATTTAGGCATCATAATATGATAGACTATAGGGTTAATTATTTCAAAGTAAGCGGTTCAATAACTGAGTCTATTACCTTTATTGTAGTTCAAAATATAACTCAATGATGATGTTGGTCACATGAGGAAAGTGGGAAAGAGTAATTAGAAAGTGCTCATTTTCACTGCCACTACTGGAAAAAAATAGGAAAAGTCATATGTTAGTGGTTTCTGCCTTATGGAAAGGTGACACACACATTTCTGAGGGGAATCTAAAGTGCAAAAACTGTGAAAATACTTTAAGAAACAGAAACACTCTTGGAAGTATGAGTTACCAAAAATATTTTAAAACACAGTACAAAAAATACACGTTTCTTTCAACTTGTTAAATAGCACCTTACTGTCTTATGAAGTGCACTAGGCTTCTCCAGCTATCTAATGCTTTTAAGTGGCCCATTTCTTGCAAAAAGAAAAAATAAAAATAAATTAGAGCATCCAATTCAAGTTTTCTTACTTAAAATAATTCTCCCAGTCAATTTTAAGGGATTATTATAGTTAGAAAATATTAATCAAAAATTGTTAACTTGCGAAAATTATAAGTAACTATATCTCTCTTTTAGTCTTGTTTGATAACTAAGTATAAAAGTTCCAAAAACCATTTGCTAATTGTGGCTTAGTGCTATTGTTTTTCTTAATTGCAAAGTTTACAGATTATGCTTTATTTTTAAAAACTACACAATATTGACAATATACTTACTGAATTCATGAATATTGGAACCCAAAGCATTCATTCAGCTTTTAGTGAAAAATAGATTCCACAGATGTGATAGAGAAAATGCAACTCAAGTTTCCCGGTGGAAAAAACCTTGAGATAATTAGGGTTGGATTATGGAGGCCTGAGATAATGAGGGTGGAACTGGCATTGCAGGAGATGTTGCCTGAACCTCAAGTCCCTTGGCTGCAGAGTACAGATTGGATGCCTGCTGGCCAGAGTCCAGGAGGTCAGAATCAGCCAGCTGTGGCTTTAGCCAGCTGTGTTGAGTGGTATCCATTTCCCCAAGCACAAAGGACAACGAAAGGTTAGGAAGTCTTATCTTTTCAACTGAAATATATGTGGACATTTCCCCAGTAGACTCTGCCTTCCTCTAGATGTTAAACCTTAGGGCAAGCAGATGGCGATTCTGTTCAATAGCTTGCATTAGGGAATCCATTCTTTTGCAAAAAATCACAAACTAAAATCTTAGAAATAGACAGCATGGTCTAGGTTACCGTTATTTTAAATGATGCATAACTTGGGCATGTTTTGTGTCAAAACATTTTTTTTTAAATAAAACCATAAATAATGCAGTCTTCTTGAAAATAATTTAGAAGCACTGTTTCTGATGATTATGATAATTGAATAAGAACAACTAAATTAGCAGATTGCATTGAAATAGATTTCCTTTCAGGCAGGTATCCTAAGATGGTCAAAGAGAAGCCCTAGTATATTATTTAATGGTTATTAAAACATTTAATGTGTCACTGAAATAGTAGCCAAAGGTTCTTAACACCTATAGTCCTAGAGTATAGTAAAAGTAGTAGATTTAGTGAGAGGGGGTGTTGGACTGCAAAACAGTAACGTAGTTGCAGACAAGGCCGCAGCTGATCACAGGGACTCTAGAATATGGATGGTCCTTCAGAATCATCCTGCTTGGAGGCAAATGTGTTGAGCCTCTATAGCTTCTCATCCTTCAGTCACTGGGTATGGACAGTTGCCTAGAAATGAGCAAGATGTTGGACAAGGCAGCTCTCTGGTGCTGAGCAAATTCCTAGAGAGGATTTCATCTGAGAACTGTCAGTTATCAATATTCCCAATATGAAGTTCTAGTAATTTCCTTTATACAACCCAGAACCCACCTTGCCAGCTTCAACAAAATTTAAAATACAAAATAAAAGATTAAGTACCATTTGGTTTTTTAGACATGCATCATAAAAAGTTTGGAACAACCATTAGATATTTTGTAATTAAAAAAATACTTGCTAGGGCTTCCCTGGTGGCACAGTGGTTGAGAATCTGCCTGCCGATGCAGGGGACACGGGTTCGAGCCCTGGTCTGGGAGGATCCCACATGCCGCAGAGCGACTGGGCCCGTGAGCCACAACTACTGAGCCTGCGCATCTGGAGCCTGTGCTCCGCAGCAAGAGAGGCCGCGATAGTGAGAGGCCCGTGCACCGCGATGAAGAGTGGCCCCCGCTTGCCGCAACTAGAGAGGGCCCTGGCACAGAAACGAAGACCCAACACAGCCATAAATAAATAAATAAATAAATAAATAATTAAAAAAAAACAAAAACAAAAACATTAAGGAGCTGCAGGCTTTCTTAAAAAAAAAAAAAATACTTGCTGTTTTTTTGTTGTTGTTTTTTAATTTGCTATGAAAGTTCATTTAATGTAATGGGTGAGAACAAAATAATTGCCCATTTTTTGATGCATTTTCTTCAATACTAAAAGTCTACTTTCTGTTACATTATAGAATATGATAATTTAGTTACTCATCTGTTTGTAATCTACAGATATATTGACTTTTCAACAACTCTAAATTCTCTAGGGTGAATGGAGTATAACCCCAACTTAGAGTAGAGGCTAGGAAATTAGATAAGAAAATTTCTTGAACAATTTAAATATATAGGTAATTAACTCGATGTAATTTCTAATATTAGTAATAAAAGATATAGATTCAGGAGATTTTTTTTTTTTATTTTTTTTTATTTTTGGCTGTGTTGGGTCTTCATTTCTGTGCGAGGGCTTTCTCTAGTTGCGGCAAGCGGGGGCCACTCTTCATTGCGGTGCACGGGCCTCTCACTGTCGCGGCCTCTCTTGTTGCAGAGCACAGGCTCCAGTCGCGCAGGCTCAGTAGTTGTGGCTCCCGGGCCTAGTTGCTCCGCGGCATGTGGGATCTTCCCAGACTAGGGCTCGAACCCGTGTCGCCTGCATTGGCAGGCAGATTCTCAATCACTGCGCCACCAGGGAAGCCCCCAGGAGATTTTTTTTGGATAGAATTGACTGGAAGCTGTAAGAAAGGAAAAGAAATACATTTGAAATTTTTGGCGTGGGTGCCTGGGTATGTTGTGATTTTTCTAACTGAAACATACTGGGGGGAAAGAGAAGGGTTTGGGCATTTCAACTGGAATAGTATGGCAGGCTAGGGACTTCCTTGGAGGTCCAGTGGTTAAGACTCTATACTTCCAATGCATGGGACCAGGTTCAGTCCCTGGTTGGGGAACTAAGATCCCACATACTGCGTGGCTGAAAAAAAAATAATATAGAAGGCTCTTTGAAATACAAGCAGAAGAGTACATAGCAAGATGGAAATCAGTATTAGAAATATATCTTGAGGTATAATAGTGGAATCTATGAGAGCAAATACTCAACAAGGAGAAAATACACTATGTGAAAAGATTGCTTTCCAGAGGCGTGTTGGACATTTCATGGCTGGTGAAAGAAAAGATAAACAATTTTAAAATGCATGTGAAAAGTAACAACAAAGAAAATTGGACCGATATGCAGTCAGAGAGTTACAATTAGATTGGAAATAGTTTTGGGAAAACCAAGAGAGTAGGAATTTATATAAGGTAGAGTTTATCAATGGTATCAAATAATATGGTAAACTCAAGAAGAATCTTTACTGGAAAAAAAAAAAGCCTTAAATGTTCAGATTACAAATACAGTCATCCCAAATACGCAGGTTCATTCTGAAAGTGGTAGTGCTGATCTGATGAAAAAAGTTAAAGCAAAATATGTCTAAAGCATATTTTAATATCTCCTACAAGGTAGGCAGAATTCAAAAAGTGCCCCCCCAAAAAATTTTCACCATAATTCCTGAGAACGTTAATTTAATGAATATCATATTCATGAATATGATACTTTGCATGACCACAGGGACTTGGCAAATGTAATAAAGTTTATAGTCAGTCGACCTTACAATTGGAGTAATTACTCTGGCCCAATGTAATCACATTAGCTTTTTAAAAGCAGAGTATTTTCTCCAGCAGGTAGCAGAAGGGGAATTAGAGATTTAAAATGTGAGACAGACTAAACACACAGATGCCGGCTTTGGAGATAGAGTGGGAGATGTGAGACGCACTGTAGGAATCCTCTATTGGCTGATGTCCAACAGGAAAAGTGGAACCTCAGACCAACAGCTAAGTAGAACTGGATTCTGCTATCGACCTGAATGAGCCTGGAAGTGGATTCCATTGCAGACCCTCTTAATAAAAGTTTAGGCTGCTCAAACCTTGATTTTGGCTTTATGATGCCCTGAAGATAGAGCCTAGTTGAGCCCACCTAGACTTCAGACTTACAGAACCTAGCTAATAAATTGGTACATTTGAAAGCATCAAATTTGTGGTAAGTTGTTTTGCAATGGAAAATTAATACACCCTGCAAACTTACAGAACAAAACTACCCTAAATTTGTGAATAGCATCCCAACCAAAACAAAACATGATTTCTCCAGACATAGACATAGGTGATTCTCAGCCATGAATAATAAACTTGTTCCTGATGAGACCCAGATATGCATTTATTAAAGTCAGCACAGGTGTAATTTAGGGTTAGAATGTATCACATTTAGAACTATTGCTTCAGATGAGCATTTGTGTTTATATGGGCTTATACACATCTACATTCAAAGTCTAAATTCTCATTCATTTCTCATATTCAAGACTGGTGTAATCCTTACTCCTGGAACTTAATCTGCATTTACTTCTGATCCTTGTTATTTTCTGTTATATATTATACCAATTCATTTAAGTAGAATTCTGAATTTGAATTTAAATTCCAGTTTCAACAGTGTTAACTATATACACTTGAAGTTAGTGTTTGGTATCCTCACTGCATATCAGTTTGCTTTTATTTAATGAAGAAAATAGTGTATGATGCAAATGGTTGTTGATTCAAATAAATGTGGCAATATATCTGTGATCACGTAACCTAGCATCTAACACTTAAAGTATGTGAAAATTATTAGTGAAATCTGAATCTTGCCAAAGATAAGTGTGTTGATTTAGTCATTTCTGATTCCTCCACAGCAGTCACCAGACTTTGTTATTCAATTTTAAGTTCAAGGATTTTTTTAAAGCTTTTTTTTTCTCTCAACATGTTTGATAAAAAATAATGTTCTTATAAAATCTTCATATAACAGAAAGTAGCCTAGCATATAAAAATGTAAAAATCTTTAAGCTATATCCACTTAATAATTTCTTACATATTTTAAAATATAAGCTGTTTGAAATTTGTGGAAAGAGAGTCAACAACTAAACATGTTTGGATTCTGGATGACGAAAAATAACTATAAATGACTTTTGTGATAAATCATTGAAATTTGAACATGGAGCACAAACTGGATAACAGTACTTTACATTGTATTTCTTGATTTTAATAGCAATAACATAGATATGTCAGAGAATAATATTGTTCTTAAGTTGAGCACCATGATGTATTTAGGGATAAAGAGGCATGATATCTCCAATTTAATCTCAAATGGTTCAAGAAAAAAATGTTGCACACTAACACACATAACTGGATAAACAGAGAGAAAAACAAAAAGAAGGAAACAGAGAGGGAATGAGAAAGAGAGAGGAAGGTAAATCAGGTGGGGCAAAATATAAACTATTAGTATATTTAGGAAAAGGGTCTCTAGGAGATTTGTACTAATCTTGCAACTTTTCTGTTGGAATCATACTAAAATATTATGAAAAAAAGAATGAAATAATGCCATTTGCAGCAAAATGGATGGACCTAGAGATTATCATACTTAGTGAAGTAAACCAGACAGAGAAAGACAAATATTTTATGATATATATTTGGAACCAAAAATAAATAAATAATACAAATGAATTTATATACAAAACAGAAACAGACGCACAGACATAGAAAACAAACTTATCGTTACTAAAGGGGAAATGGGGGAGAGAGATAAATTAGGAGTTTGAGATTAACATATTCACACTCCTATATATAAAATAGATAACCAACAAGGACCTAGTGTATAGCACAGGGAACTATACTCAACATTTTATAATAACCTATAAGGGAAAAGAATCTGAAAAAATAGATATATATGTATGTCTAACTGAATCACTTTACTGTACACCTGAAACTAACACAACATTGTAAATCAACTATACTTCAATAAAAATAAATTATTTTAATTAGTTTAAAAAAGAAATATAAAAGAATGAGACATTTCATGAAAAAATATGGTAATATGCAACAGATATATAACTTACTAATATATAATGATTGATATGAAATTCTAACAGTCATTATCATAAACATTTAACTAGTAAAATGTTATGCATGTGATGATTAATACAAAAATATAAAAAGTTCAAATACCAAAGACATCTGTTACAATATGCAATTATGTGATAATAAAATATACTTTTATGTGAAAATGTAATAAGACTCGAAATCTCATAGTGTTTTATTCATGCCTTACAATTCGCCATCATTTGGGATGTATAATTACTTGATGGGATAACTAATAAACTAGAAGGCAACATGGGATCCTCTGCTCTACTAGTCACTTTGGAGAAGCCATTTTAATGGTTCTGGGACCTGAGTCAGCCAGCGAATAGAGTCTTCAGGTCACTAATGTAACAGAAAACTAGTCATCTAAGTTACTTTACATGAAATTCATGTGCCACTTAACAATATTTGTCATATTTGGTTATTATAGACCTATAGCCTTAATTCTCAACACAGATTTTTCAATACTGTACGTATTTGCAAAGAATATAACTTAGAACTGTCTACTGTCAACTACTGTAAAATTTCTAGGCAGTGAGAATTGAGAAAGAGGAAGATGAGAATTACTTGCAAAATATGAATTATATTCCTTTTGAAGATATTTTATTTTATAATTGGATTACATCAAAATAGAAGTACGTTATTACACATCTCTTTGGACACCCGCTCATCAGCATTGTGCTGTCAGTTTGCATTGTTATAGCTATTTGAAAATGGTCTTGGACGTTAGGGCACTTTAGTGTTTTAGGAAGCCTTTCGCATGGAAATATACTGATCAAAATTTGTAAATAACAGGTTTATTTTTTATTATTTCTTTGATTAGTCATCAGACTGTTCAGTTTTAATTTTACCACATGCTTTCATTAAGAGGGTAGAAGGGGCTTCCCTGGTGGCGCAGTGGTTGGGAATCCGCCTGCCAATGCGGGGGGCAAGGGTTCAAGCCCTGGTCCAGGAGGATACCACATGCCGTGGAGCAACTGAGCCCGTGTGCCACAACTACTGAGACTGTGCTCTAGAGCCCGCGAGCCACGACTACTGAGCCCACATGCCACAACTACTGAAGCCCGCGCGCCTAAAGCCTGTGCTCCACAACAAGAGAAGCCACCGCAATGAGAAGACCACGCGCACCGCCACGAAGAGTAGCCCGTGCTCGCCACAACTAGAGAAAGCCCGCGTGCAGCAATGAAGACCCAACGCAGCCGAAAATAAATAAATTAAATAAATAAAATTTAAAAAAAGAGGGTAGAAGTTTTAAATGTTTATTGCTATATGCAAGTGAACGTCTGTTTTCTTTTTACTCTTTTAAAATTTTTCCTTCCTTCTTTCTATTTTATACTACATTGACTTCATGTATTTTTGTAAGCTGTTTAAACTCCATTTTATAGAGTGTAACAGAAATAAAGTCTACCACTACTTGTCTCAGTATACACCAAAAAGCCAGATTGCCATATTTCATCAGCAGTACACCTTTTCAGAATGAATATATGTCCTTAAAGATCACGCAGCCACCTCCTTTATGGAAGCATCGAGTTTTCTTAAATCCTGTTTCTGTACACATAATACCTGTTATCATTTAGCTCTGGATAGCAGAAGTTAGGGTATGAGTATTAAACATAAGCTAAAACATTTATGGACAAATAGCACATCACTGCATAATCACTTTTTATTGTAATCTTTGTCTCTTTCGAATCTACAATCAAATATATTTCATATTACTCACCTACTTACAGTTGGGAACTGCCTCCTTTTCTCAGGAGCCAAAATGCATGCTAACTTTAAATTTCATCATCCTCCCTAGCAGAAAGGAAAACATAGGTGTATAAAAGCACTGTTACATGCTTCTTAGTGGAATGGCAATAGGTCAAACAAGAATGAATTCTATCTCTCTGAAACTAGTGGAAGACTCATTTGGTCCTATGTTTGAAGAGGTTTGTTGTAATCATAAGTAGGTGTGACTCTAATTGTCTTTGTATTTAGAGCACTGATATGAAGCAAAAGATTAGCCCCATCTTCTATTCCAAGATTCTTGATAAACTGGCTATAAAATGTTTTTATTTCATGATAAATATGTGTTTTATGTTGAAAGTATTGACTTGGAGGTGGTTGTCTAGAACTGATTCCATTAGTTGTGGGATAGAATACTAGGTTCCAGTCTATTTTTTCTGAACTCCTTGGGACTTTAAAATTTTGTAAAAGTATAAGTACTTTAATATCATAAATTAAATCACTGTCTACAATTCCGCCAATTTGTCTCAAAATTAAACAACTTTAGTATATCTACCATGCCATTACTGTCCTTTAGTGTACAATTTTATATCATATAATACAACAATAAAACAAAAATGTGTTCTGGTTAAGATTTTAAACACCATTAGAACCCTCATTCTTCAGAACAAGATGAATGTTTAGCAGCACCCTTGTTTCCTTCTTGAGAGAGTGGAGTTGTGTTACTGCTCTTCGTTTTAAGTGACAGGCACTTTATGGGATATAACACTGTTTTGAGAATGCTGTTGTCATTTTACTCTGCACATTCGGGTGGCCTAACTGCTAACTTTAATGATGCAGTATTTCCTTTGTAAAATTGTCTTTTATACTAGATGGACTGGTCATTAATTTCACTGTAAAGACATCATTTGCACATTTTAATCTATTTTTCAACTAACCTATTTGTGTGAGCATAACAGCTGGTAGCTCCTGAAAGAAGGCAAGATAGTAAAAACCCTACCTGAGTTCCATAATTTATTTGATTTCTCTCCCTTATCACATAAAATCCAGCTTTAAAGTTTTATTTCGTTGTTATGCCAGTATTGTAGTTATTTTGTATACAAATACATCCATGGCATATGAAGGTTACATTGGTGAAGCAATTACACCAGATTGCACAATAGTTTGTTAACACTCTATTACTTTTGCATGCAAATAGCTAAAATGAAGAGCCTGAAATTCAGTCATTTTAGCTGTACATCTACAATTTAATTTACTCTTTTACATTTTTACTACAAATATTTCTAATTTTCTTTTATTTCTCTATCTCAGTTTCAATTCAGTATTCCTGAACACACTGGTTCATGAGTGTACGATAAAAGACATTGTTTTTTGTTTCCCAGCAAGCCCAAAAGGTTGAAAATACCCTTGTGTTTTCTGCAAATCCTACACATGCATGTATTCAAATGAAATCTTCAATATATACAGAAGCAAAAATTTAAAAATAGCAAATGCATGATAAAGATCTAATAAAAATAAGTTAACCAAATGTAATATCTACCAAAGAAAGTATATTCTGGGGAAAATAAATTTGAATTGTAAGATTCAAGGAGTTTACGAGTACCATCCATTTTTCTCGTGTGTATTTCCTTTACAAGCAAAGTGAATGGGGAGCAGGTTATTTACTTAACACTGTTTGGAAACAATTGCTTCTCATTATAAGTTCAATATTTATTTAGATGCCTTTCAACACATTGGAAAAACATATAACCAAAGTAGTCCCCATTAAGTCAAAGGAAAAAGAACACACCTATATTTTCATCAGAGAAATGCTTACCGGCAAATTCAAGGATGCACATTTAACAGCAGTTTAATCATGCTAAGTACTTAGTTTCTTAACTCACTGGATCATATCAAATTGCATTGCCAAGGAACATTTCTGAGCACAAAGTTGTAATACTAAGGAAACGGTGATTCTTTCTTAAGGATCAAGAAAAAGATATTTTAGTTATTAGGAAAGAACTTATATGATTATTCCTTTTAAGTAAGGCCCATGGTAATGTAAATTAATGAGAAGTAGAAAGGCGGAGTTTGAAACTTAGTGATGAAACATAATCATCATACCCTTTGTTGCCCGTGGCTCTTGGCTTTCTGCACCCACCTGATAAAATAATAAGTAGGATATTTATTTTTAGGTAAGTATCCTACTTATTATTTTATTGCGGTTTCCCTAAGCTATGGATGACTGGAAGCCGATTGATGTTGCTAAAAAGTATCTCGACATTGCATGAAACAGAGTTCTAGTTAAATCATGGAGCCCAAGCAGACATTGACTCTACCACCAGCACAAAGCGGGGAACACAGCATTCATGACCACAATAAAGTATATATTTATCCAGAAATAATATCAGTCATAGCAGGTGGTACAGAGATACAGAGTGCTGAGGTAGAGAAGGGAAGCCATGTTGTCCTCATAGCAGAGTGAAAACACACAGAAGTAGATGTCCAGAATATGGAACAAAAGAAACGTGGTTTGGATACACATAAAGACTACTTTTACTTATGCTTTCTCTAACTTATCACCAGTTTCTTACCAGCCTCTTTATAAAAGGTAGTTTATTGCAGGAACCCATGATTCACAATTTTTTTAACTATTTAGAGAAAATGTATTTTTAAGTTTTATTTCCTTTTTTCAAAAATTCCGAGGTACTCTCATTAATTCATCCAGTTAAGAAGACAGATTTTGCACACCCCAGTCCTCCACACTTTTGGCCTCATATCCATAACAACTACCAAAAAGAAATAACGTAAAGGTAAATGACCTACTAGTAGACAACCTGTCTAATGGTGGATATGAAACAGGTGGCAAAAGCCGGCTCCTTCTTGCCTCAATTGAGCAGTTTTGAAATGGCACCAGCTCTGGAACGTCCCCCTGGATGAATGTTTATAGCAAATAGGAATTGGACACTGTAAGAGAAGAAATAGGCAGCTATGGATGCTGACTGTATTAATTGGGCAGAGATGAAACTCAGAGACCTGCTTCTGGCTACAGTTAAGGCTTTTCTCTTCAATCTCTTCAGATGCCTAGATTCCCAAAAGAACGTTTAATCTGTGCATCTTTTTTGCTATATTAAGGCATCATTTTCCTTTTAAAAACATCCTTAAATGCCACCATGCCATTACAGACCATTTAGGGAAAGCCTCAGCTTTCACCAACACTTGTTCAAAGTTCTTCCAGCTTCCACTCACTCTCTATTTCTAATGCCAGCCTTACGCGTGGAGCTTTTCTTACAGCAGCATGATACTCTCATTCCTAAAATCTGTCTTAGTTATTGCTGCATGAAATATTACCCCAGCATTTGGAAGCTTAGAAAATAAATACTGATTCCTCCCAGTTTGTGTGAGTCAGAAATTCAGGAGTGGCTTAGCAGGATGGTTCTGACTTAGGGTCTCACAAAGTTGCAGCCAAGATGTCAACCAGGGCTGCAGGTGTCTGAAGGCTCGGCTGCAGCTGAAGAAACTGCTTCTAAGATGATTCACACACATCACGATTGGCTGGAGGCCACAGTTCTTTGTTGGCTGTTTGTAGGAGGACTCACTTTCTCACCTCATGGGCCTGCCCATGGGGCTGCTTGAGTGTCCTCATGATACAGCAGCTGACTTTTTCCAGAGAGAGTTGTCTGAGAGACAGAGAGAATGAGAGAGCGAGCTAGAAAATACTCTTTATGACTTGCCCTCAGCAGTGATATGCCATCACTTCTGTGCTCTTTTGGTCACACACACTGACCCAGATACAATATGTGAGGAGACTACACAAGGCATGAATACCGAGAGGTGGGAATTATACAGGGCCATCTTGCAGGTTTGCGGCCAGAAGCTACTTAATGTTTTTATCCCCTAGGAAAAAGTGTGGACCTTTATGGATTCTTGCTTTTTCTATAATACTAGTACTTTCTTTTTTATTGAACTATAGTTGATTTACAATGTTGTGTTATTTTCAGGTGTACAGCAAAGTGATTCAGTTATACATACATATATATCTATTTTTTTCATATTCTTTTCCCTTATAGGTTATTACAAAATATTGAGTATAGTTCCCTGTGCTATACAGTAGGTCCTTGTTGGTTATCTATTTTATATATAGTTGTGTGTATCTGTTAATCAAATGTATGATACTGCATACTTTGTATAGTTAGTTAATATATTACTATAAGGTTCTTCTTCCTTTCCCTTGTTAAATGTCAAGTCTCCAATTCCTAATTATTTCCTGCAGATCAAAAAATAATTCTTGGAGAGGAAGGGGTCTCCTTAAGATATAATCATATAAATAAAAGTCTGGACTTATTGCATTTCAGAACTGGTTTGTTACTCAGCTACTGGCTGGATGTACCCACTTTTTCCTTACTGCCATGTAGTCCTTAGAAAATATGAAAATTTTTTGTGTTGTTGTTGTTTAGACTCTTGGTCTTACTTCCTTCCATATTATAGCTAGTCCTGTTCTCCCTTTCTCATAACTATCTCTAGAATCTATTACTCATTGCCTCTCCCTACTGCTGTAGTCAAACAACATCATTTACCACCTAGACTATGCCAATAGCCTCCTATCTAATCTCCCATATCTACACTTTATTCTCCTTCCTGTGGTCAAGTTATTTTTGATGTTGTTGTTTTGTTTTCTTTTAACATGTTATAGAACATTGCTTCTCTGATCATTATCCCACAGGCTTTCCTTATGATGATTTTTGATGGCTTAACTGTCCATACATGATTCCCCTCCACACACCCCCCCCCCCAACACACACACACCCCATGTTACCATTCTTTTTTCATGGAGCATTTTCTACTTCATCATTTTGCTCCAGCTATCCCAACCTTTATGTTATTTCTCTACACCCTCAAAGCACTCCTGATTTGGGGTTCTCTAGCTGCTACCCCTGCTTGGACTCATTTCCACCAGAATGTGTCACTCCATCCTATATTTATGTCTGTGTCCAACATGACATTAACAGAGGGGCCTCCCCTAACCATGCCATCTTATATAGCACTGAATCTTCTCATCATCTCCACTTACCCAGAATTATTTTTCTTCCTGATCCATTTGGCTACCACGCATATTGTATACTTATTTTCTGATTAAATTACTTCGGCTCCTTAATAGAAGCTATGCTCTGTAAAAGCAGGGACACTTGTGGACTTTCTATTCTCAGCAGCAGGAATAGTGCATATAATGCCTGAGTCTCCGCTTAGCCTCCAATGAAGTGCTCCATCATTATTATCCAACGTCAGTGATAGTTTTCATTTAGATTGAAAGTAAAGTGAAGGGAAAGTCTGAAGTCAGGGTGTACTTTTCTGATCCATACATGTTACTCCACACCCCAGTTATTTAAAAGGTAAACAAAACCAAATACATGAAAAGAACAGAGAGCAATCTGCTATTAGGAATGGGTTTCTATTTAAATATGTGTTATACTATGTAACACTATGTAACACCATGTGTAGTTTTGCATCTGCAATACATTTTATTTATTAAGGCTCTAAAACCAACCGTAAATAGATTTTTTTTGACATCTTTATTGGAGTATAATTGCTTTACAATTGTGTGTTAGTTTCTGCCGTATAACAAAGTGAATCAACTATACATATACATATATCCCCATATCCCTTCCCTCTTGTGTCTCCCTCCCACCCTCCCTATCCCACCCCTCTAGTTGGTCACAAACCACCGAGCTGATCTCCCTGTGCTATGCAGCTGCTTCCCACTAGCTGTCTATTTTACATTTGGTAGTGTATATATGTCCATGCCACTCTCTCACTTCATCCCAGCTTACCCTTCCCTCTTCTCGTGTCCTCAAGTCCATTCTCTACGTCTGCGTCTGTATTCCTGTCCTGCCCCTAGGCTCTTCAGAATCCTTTTTTTTTTTTTTAGGTTCCATATATGTGTGTTAGCATATGGTATTTGTTTTTCTCTTTCTGATTACTTCACTCTGTATAACAGACTCTAGATCCATCTACCTCACTACAAATAACTCAATTTCGTTTCCTTTTATGACTAATATTCCATTGTATATATGTGCCACATCTTCTTTATCCATTCATCTGTCGATGGAAGCTTAGGTTGTTTCCATGTCCTGGCTATTGTAAATAGTGCTGAAGTGAACATTGTGGTACATGACTCTTTTTGAATTATGGTTTTCTCAGGGTATATGCCCAGGAGTGGGATTTCTGGGTCGTATGGTAGTTCTATGTTTAGTTTTTTAAGGAACCTCCATACCGTTCTCCATAGTGGCTGTATCAATTTACATTCCCACCAACAGTGCAAGAGGGTTCCCTTTCCTCCACACCCTCTCCAGCATTTACTGTTTGCAGATTTTTTGATGATGGCCATTCTGACAGGTGTGAGGTGATACCTCATTGTACTTTTGATTTGCATTTCTTTAATGATTAGTGATGTTGACCATCTTTCATGTGTTTGTTGGCAATCTGTATATCTTCTTTGGAGAAATGTCTATTTAGGTCTTCTGCCCATTTTTAGATTGGGTTGTTTGTTTTTTTAATATTGACCTGCATGGCCTGCTTGTGAATTTTGAAGATTAATCCTTTGTCAGTTGCTTCATTTGCAAATATTCTCTCCCATTTTGAGGGTTGTCTTTTCATCTCATTTATGGTTTCTTTTGCTGTGCAAAAGCTTTTAAGGTTCATTAGGTCCATTTGTTTATTTTTGTTTTTCTTTCCATTTCTCTAGGAGGTGGGTCAAAAAGGATCTTGCTGTGATTTATGTCCTGGCATGATCTGCCTATGTTTTCCTCTAAGAGTTTAATAGTGTCTGGCCTTACATTTAGGTCTTTAATCCATTTTGAGTTTATTTTTGTGTATGGTGTTAGGGAGTGGTTTAATTTCATCCATGTAGCTGTCCAGTTTTCCCAGCAGGACTTAGTGAAGAGGCTGTCTTTTCCCCATTGTATATTCTTGCCTCCTTTATCAAAAATATGGTGACCATATGTGCATGGGTTTATCTCTGGGCTTTCTATCCTGTTCCATTGATCTATCTTTCTGTTTTTGTGCCAGTACCATACTGTCTTGATTACTGTAGCTTTGTAGTATAGTCTGAGGTCAGGGAGCCTGATTCCTCCAGCTCCATTTTTCTTTCTCAAGATTGCTTTGGCTATTTGGGGTCTTTTGTGTTTCCACACAAATTGTGAAATTTTTTGTTCTAGTTCTGTGAAAAATGCCAATGGTAGTATGATAGGGATTGCATTGAATCTGTAGATTGCTTTGGATAGTATAGCCATTTTCACAATGTTGATTCTTCCAATCCAAGAACATGGTAGATCTCTCCATCTGTTTGTATCATCTTTAATTTCTTTCGTCAGTGTCTTATAGTTTTCTGCATACAGGTCTTTTGTCTCCTTAGGTAGGTTTATTGCTATGTATTTTATTCTTTTTCTTGCAGTGGTAAATGGGAGTGTTTCCTTAGTTTCGCTTTCAGATTTTTCGTCGTTAGTGCCTAGAAATGTAAGAGATTTCTGTGCATTAATTTTGTATCCTGCTACTTTACCAAATTCATTGATTAGCTCTAGTAGTTTTCTGGTAGCATTTTTAGGATTCTCTATGTATAGTATCATGTCATCTGCAAACAGTGGCAGTCTTACTTCTTCTTTTCCGATTTGCATTCCTTTTATTTCTTTTTCTACTCTGATCGTTGTGGCTAAAACTTCCAAAACTATGTTGAATAATAGTGGTGAGAGTGGGCAACCTTGTCTTGTTCCTGATCTTAGTGGAAATATTTTCAATTTTTCACCATTGAGAACGATGTTGGCTCTGGGTTTGTCATATATGGCCTTTATTATGTTGAGGTAAGTTCCCTCTATGCCCAGTTTCTGGGGAGTTTTTATCATAAATACATGTTGAATTTTGTCAAAAGCTTTTTCTGCATCTATTGAGATGATCATATGGTTTTTCTCCTTCAATTTGTTAATATGGTTTATCACATTGGTTGATTTGCATATGTTGATGAATCCTTGCATTAGAAATGAGTCAGATATAATATTAAATTTCACAAAGAGTCTTTTGTCCAAGTGTTTGTCTTTGACAAATTCTATCATATCTCCCCTTTTTTCTTAAGTTGGACTTTTTTGTGGTTGAATATTTTTTAACTTAATTTTGCATTTATGTCACTTACCCATGTATTATTTGGTTCCTATAACTACAAAATCTGGTAACCATGTAACATCCTGCTCTAGGCTGAAATAGACAAGAGAGTTCTGAGAACTACCAGCTGTAATTTTATATCTTTCTACTTTAACTTTTGATTTTAGTTTAACTTTTGATTTATGTTTAATGTGCTTCTAAATATTTCAACGGGTTCTTTTCCCTAGAGTGCCGTTTGATCAGCTAAACATTTAGATTCAGTCAAATCCTCATGACAAGGGCCTACCTAGACAGACATCCCTATTATCTCCAGTTAAATATTTAACCATTGAAGCAGTCTTCATTTCTCAACATTTATTATTTATGAGTCTTTGTTTTCATGGGTTCTACCCTCACAGAACATGCTTGCATTGAAGGTAAGACTGAGTCAGAATCATCTCAATCAAAAATGTACATGGCACATGAAAAACTCTGAGTAAATATTTGATGTCAGTGTATTCAATGGGTTAATGAGGAATAGCTCTTCACTTTAATTGGTTCACTGGCCAGTAGGAGATATAAACATATGCAATAATTTCATTTAAATATTTATGTAATATTTATGGCAAAATATAAAAATCTTCTAATAGCAATGTCTGCCAGATCCCTAGCACTCATCAGCGATTACGTCTCATTTTCAAGAACGGATTGTCGTTAGTAGCCGAGAAAATACATAATATACATAATAAAATATGAAATATAACATTTATTTTCAAGCAACTATGAATAGATAACCTCTCAAGGCTTTTTTAACTCAATAAATAATTCATTTATTAAATGACATTATCCAGCACTTAACAGGTACTAACTGATATGATATATATATGGAAAAAATTAGTGATCATTTAAGCCTGATTGTATTTCCTTGGTTACCAATAAGTTGGAATATGTATTGGGAGAAAGTGTCATAGTACACGAAAGATGCTAGATTAACATAATAATCATGACAATAATAATAACAATAACGTGAGGCTGAGATTTTCAAGTTTCTGCAAAGATGTTGAATTGCCAGCCTGCAGTCTCCCTCAAGTAAGATCAACTCTTAAACACAGAGCATCCAGGATTCTGAGAAACAACTACAAAAACTGTTAGAAAACAGTGCTGGGAGCTTGTGTGCTTTGCTGACCAGGGAGGTGGTTGATTCTAGCTGGAGCAGAATGCAGCAAGAAGAATTCTTAGAAGTCAAATTAGAATAAAAGAAACCATCTCCCTGGGAAAATTAATGTCTATCCCCTGATTGCATAAGTCAGAAGCATCAGCAAAATCTCTTATTCCAGATAAGTAACTCAGAAATCTTGGTCTGTTCAAGAGTTGCAGAAAACAGCTGAGTCATCGACTGACTATCCTCCATTATTAAACCCTATGCACTTTCCCTTTCCGATCCAAAAGAATAATTTGGGAGCTTACTGCCCAAACCTGCTTCTCCTGGGGAAATGAAAGAAATGGTCTGACTTTGTGGAGTATTTGCTGGAATTTTAGCAAACAAAACTGAGTTAATGTTTCTTCATCCTTCACACAGTCATGTATTGAAATAAGACATCTGAGGAGGGAAACTAATTTAAAATGAACTTACAAAAAGACAGCAAGAATAACAAAAAGTAAAAGGGAAAACCTTGATTGCAAATGCCACTAGATGTAGAAGTGTTAGAACAGAGCGGTTGATAATGAAATAAAGAAAATACATTACGAATGTGATACAAGAAAAGGAAATACTTTTACAAATGGACTTATTTAGATATGAAAATACAACCGTTGAATTTTTATAAAGATAACACAAATAGTAAAACATACATCTGAAGAATAAATTATGAGTTGTGTTATGGGCTGAATTGTGCCCCCCCCGCACAAATTCATACATTGAAAGCCTAACCCCCGGTACCTCAGAATATGACTGCATTTGGAGATTGAGCCTTTAAAGAGGTGATTAAGTTAAAATGAGGCCTTTCGGTGAGACATAATCCAATCTGACTGGCGTCACTATTAGAAGAGGAAATTTAGTCACACAAAGAGACGCAAGGTGTGCACCCACAGAGAAAAGACCATATGGGGATATTGAGAGAAAGCAACCATCTGCAAGCCAAGGACAAACAAACAAAACTTGGGGGCACTTTGATCTTGACTTCTAATCTCCAGAACTATGAGAAATAAATTTCTGTTGATTAAGCTCCCCTGTCTGTGGTATTTGTTATGGCAGCCCCAGCAAACTGATACAAGTTGGAAGAACAAATGTTAGTACTTTAAAGAGGATGCACAAAAGGGTCAGTAAATTTAAAAAGTAAACAAATAAATATCATTTTAAGTAGAATAGACACAGAAAGATCAATAACTGAGTAAAAAATAATCAGACTTAAAGAAAAATAATAGTGAAGTGTAAAATTTTAAAGAAACAATAGAGATTAATTTCCCAGAAATAAACAAGGACCCATAGAATTCCAAAATAGGGAAAGAAGAGACTGACCAAGAAGTATTTTAGTGAAATATAAGACTATCAAAGACAATGAGAAAATTCTGAAAGCTACCAAGAGAAGCTCTCATGACTTAGAAGCGAGAATATCAACATCATTATACACACCAGTAAAAACTGAAGACAAAGCAATGCATATATGTTTTTTAAGAATTGTGTATGCTGAGGAGAAAAATAAGGTTGAGAGACTGTATCTAGCACATATTTTGACTTCTTATATATTTTCATAATTCAAATATTTTTGCATTGGTACAATAGACTTCAAAAGCAGAAGTTGAATATATGAAATCTTGGTTAATGTATGAGAGGTCAGTGGAAAATAAATAGACCTTTTTAAATAATGATGCTGGAAAAATTGGTTATACACTTTCAAAAAATAAGAATAGATTTTTAAAATTCACCCCTTCTCACATACACAAATTAAAGATTAAAATGCATCTGTCAACATTAAAACTCTTCAATTGCAAAAGAAAAATTTCATCACCCAGTTTTAAATGTGTTCCTTTAAAAAAAAAACACAAAAAATTATAATAATACATTTGATCACGTTAACATTTTATAAAAACATGCCATGAAAAGACACGTCCCAGAATGAGTGAAAATAAGTGTAAATTGGCATATATCTACATTGGAATTGATTTTGTCTTGTTTATTCAAGTTGAATATATGTAAGGCTGAATCATATAAACTTTTAAATGTTGTAGGTTAATAAATGGTCAAATATTGTCAGTTTCCCAAGTTTTAAACATATGTGTTTTATGGTATGACGTTTTCTTCCACAGGTACCTGCCATTGAAGAATCTTTATATGTGTGTACCCACTAGAATCCATGCACAAAAATTTTAAATAGTATTCTTTTTAAATAAAAAGCTAGTAATAGGGCTTCCTTGGTGGCACAGTGGTTGAGGGTCTGCCTGCCAATGCAGGGGACACGGGTTCGAGCCCTGGTCTGGAAATATCCCACATGCCGTGGAGCAACTGAGCCTGTGCACCACAACTACTGAGCCTGTGCTCTAGAGCCCGCGAGCCACAACTACTGAAGCCCACATGCCTAGAGCCTGTGCTCCCCAACAGGAGAAGCCACCGCAATGGGAAGCCTGCACACCGCAACAAAGAGTAGCCCCCCACTCTCCGCAACTAGAGAAAAAGCCCACGCGTAGCAATGAAGATCCAACACAGCCAAAGATAAATAAATAAAATGAATAAATTTATTAAAAAAAAAGCTAGTAATAATGCAGGTATGCATCAAAAATATAATAGAAAAATGCACTGTGATGTATTCATTCAATGAAGGATATAAATCAAGAAAATAAGTGAACTACAATTTCCTATAATGAATGAATTGCAAAAACATGGTATTTAATGAAAAAATATATCCACTGGAGAATATAAACATGACGCCACTGGGGACAAAACTAGACAAAATAGACAAACTTAAGCAACACATTTTTACAGGTTTGTAAATTTGTGGTAAGAATATAAAGATATGCAAGAGAATTGTTAACATGAAAGCGATTTTCTGTAGGAAACAGGGTATAGCCAGGGATATAAACTAGGAAGAATTTTCAAAGGACTTCAGTGGTTCTATTTTAAGCTGAGTGGTAGGAAAATAATGCACTCTCTTTTGTGTATGTGTATATCACATTAAAAAAAATTTAAATAAACATGTTTAGCAAGAACTGTTTGTTATTTCAGGAAGAAGAAATAGTGCTTTTGGAAGCCATGGATTTTATAATGAAATGAAACAAGTCCATTGAGAAGGGATTAAATCATATAAGACTTTCTGGACAAAAATACAGAACTTACAGAAGTTAGATTTTATCCTAATCATAGAGGAGAGCAAGAAGCCAATTTAGAAGTTTTGTTTGTTTGTTTGTTTTTTAAATTATTTTAGATGTCACTCTGGCTGCTGTGTGGAAAAAGACTTTTTTTTTTTTTTTTTTTTTTTTTTTTGCCAGAGTAAATAGTGGAGAAGGAAAGACCAATTTGGAAACTCTTACAGTAATCCATATGGCAGGTGTTGGCTTAGACTCATGTGGTTGTCACAGAGCTGGAGAGAGATAGACAGCTTTGAGATATATGTAGGAGTTATAATTCACAAGACTTTATGATGAATTGGGTTTAGTGGTTTAATAGAGGTTAGTGTTAAATGATGTTTCTATGTCTTCAGATTGAGTGACTGGAGGAAGGATAATTTATTAATGTAGAGAATATAATAGGAAGAATTGAATTGTGGATGGGATGAGATCAGTGTTTCGTTTTGGACATGTTATTTTGGGCATATTATGTAATGTATGGTTACTGGCATGTTGTGTTCTGTGAACCAGCTAAATGGAAAAGTTAAGGAATCAGTTTGAAATATGTATCT
This sequence comes from Balaenoptera musculus, assembly GCF_009873245.2. Lineage (NCBI taxonomy): Eukaryota > Metazoa > Chordata > Mammalia > Artiodactyla > Balaenopteridae > Balaenoptera > Balaenoptera musculus. The sequence goes on along the minus strand of NC_045787.1, from coordinate 18,455,133 downwards.
GGATAGCAGAAGAGAAAGTATAGCCTATAACAGTGAACCATCAACGAGAAGGGGTGTGTGAAATACTGGGAATGAATAAGACCACCTAGAGAGATGATATAGAAGCAAGCAAGAGGCCAAAGTCTTAGACCTTAATACTTAGGTAAGAGGTAGTAGAGGAGTTCTAAACTCCTATAAAGAGAATGAGAAGGGATGACCTAAGACATAAAAGAAAAAATAGGAAATCAAAGTATCAGAGAAGTCAGGAGAAAAGTTTTGTTTTTTTTTTTAAAAAAAGCAAAATCTTCTCTGACAAATGCTATAGTAAAGTTGAGGAAGATGGTGACTAATAAGTATCTATTAAATTTAGCAAATTAAAATTACAGGATATAAGGAAATTTTCAACTTAGTGATGCAGTCATTGTGGAGAGTACTAAAGAATGAAAGATAATGAGGGAGAGTTGATGGTGTGTGAAGTTAGCCCTAGAAGACCTTTGGGTATTGAAACCCAGCTGGAAAACTTGGCAACTTCTTATCCAGATGTAAAATAGGAACTTAGGCTTTCTTTTCAGTTTTGAATAGTTTTTCTCCTAAATCCGGACTTTTCAGGATAACATGGAGCCAAGAAGCATTAAAATTGATGTTTCCTCTGATTTATTTAGGTAGCTTATTTCCTTAAATAAAAGAATCCCTCAAATATCCTCTTCCTCCTCATGTTCCTCTCCAAGAAGGCAAGTGAAAATAAGATTTCAGGAACTCTATGGTGGTCCAGTGGGTAAGACCCTGTGCTTTCACTGCTGAGGACGTGGGTTCAATCACTGGTTGGGGAACTAAGATCCCACAAGCCGCATGACGTGGCCAAAATTTTTTTTTTAATTTAAAAAAAAAAGAAAGAAAATAAGGGCTTGTGTGACAGTGGGGTAGTGGTGACGGTTGCATGTTCTGGTTGTGGAAAAAGGAACCCTGGATCACATGTGAGCATCATTTTTCTATCCTCTGGGTCCATCCTGATGATGTCACATGACAGCCTAGATTCTCGACACTGTTAACATTTCTATCTGAAGTCTGCAGCTGGGAACTCACAATTGAACTCTGATCAATGAAGTACGAGACAAGGGTGTCAGCTATGGATGACAGAATTGGACCAGACGTAGTAAAATTTGTGGATGCTGGATAATTAATAAAGTAATTATGGAAATTAGAAATTAGAGGTTCATTAATTTTCTGCCAACACTTGATTCATGGTTTGAAAAGCCAAACAAAACTCAAGGTTTATCCATACAAGCCCATCGTTTGGTCAGTTTCTCTGTCAATAGGGACAAATGCCACTACATTTTCTCATGTGATGATAACGATTACTGAGTCTCATTGCACACAAATGTAATATGCTTATCTTTTACATATTAATTCATTCATCCTTCCACGCATTTACTAAGAGATTTTGGATTTCTAATATTGCTGAGCCCCATACTAACAGTTTATGTTTGAGAAATGAATGACAGTATCCCTCTTCTAAAAAAAGTAATTGTAAGAACAAAACCCAAAGATCCTACATGATTAAAAATGGAATTGAGTGGTAATTAAGAGAATGATTTTGTTTTTATTTTACACTTTGCTAATAGAATAAACAAAAAATGCTCTGGAAATAACTAATACTATATGTCACTACCTGACACTCTCTGATACTACCTGATAATTTAATGGCTTAGGAATTTGAAGCATTATGGATTGGTGTGTATTTAATTAATCTGTTCATTTATCCTCCACCTGGGAAAGTAAATAGTACTTAGTCAGTCACAGGAAGTCACTGCTAAACCAACTAATAGACAAAGATCCACAGAGACACACACACATACTGCTTCCCAAAGCTTGGCATCTGTTAAAAACTCATTTGGAATAAGTAATTTCACCTTGGAGGGGCTCATAATCTCCAATTCTAAGAAGCAGTTTCTGCCTATTTAGCCAAATATATGGAGGAAAAAAGTACTAGAGGAGGATGAAGCACTACTCCTAATGTTTTAGCATATCTAATCCCACCTTATTAAACAAGATCCATCAGTCCTCTATTAGATTCCTACTGCTGCCGTAACTAAGTACCACGAGCTGAATGGCTCAAAGCAGCAGAAAGTTATTGTTCCACAGTTCTGGAGGCAAAAAGTACAAAATCAAGGTATCAGCAGGCATGCTTCCTCTAAACTCTGTAGGGGAGAATGCTTCTTTGCTACTTCCTAGTTGATGGTGGTTCCCAGGCAATCTTTGGCACTCCTTGACTTGTTAGCTATAGAACTTCAACCTGAGCATCTATTGTCACATGACATTTCCCCTGTCTTCCCATGTGTTTTCCTCTTTCTATAAGGACACCAGTCATACTGGGTAAAGGCCCACCCTAATGACCACACTTTAACATGATTACTTCTGTGAAGACCCTATTTTCAAATAAGGTAACATTTTGAGGTGTTAAGGGTTAGAATGTCAACATATCTTTTTGAGTAACGCAATTCAGCCCATAACAATGCTTCTCTCCATTGATGTGAAAGGAACTAAGGGGAGTGATTGAGAGGCTAAAGATGGGAATAGATCTGTTATCTCTTCCTGATGGACAGACTTGTAGCTTGAGAGAAAAGTCCTTTACTCACTGGTAATTTCTCTTCCTCTCATTAATCATTGAAGGCTGAAAGGCATGAAACATATATAGCGAGAGGCATATATGTATATAAAGGTAAACATACATATTATAGGTATATATATAAGATATATATTATTATATATTACATATAATATAATGTATAATATACAGGCATACCTCAAAGATAATGTGGGTTCAGTTCCAGACCATTGCAATGAAGTATCTCAATAAAGCAATCCCACCAATTTTTTGATTTCCCAGTGCATATAAAAATTATGTTTACACTATACTGTAGTCTATTAAGTGTGCAGTAGCATTATGTCTAAAAAAACCAAAGTACCCACTTTAATTAAAATTTACTTTATTGCTATAAGAACGCTAAGCATCTCTGTGCTTTCAGAGTCATAGTAGTAACATCAAAAAACACTGATCACAGGTCACCATAGCAAATATAATAAAAGTGAAAAAGTTTAAAATATTGTGAGAATTACCAAAATGTGATACATAGGCATGAAATGAGCAAATGCTGTTGGAAAAATGGCATCAATAGACTTGCTTGATGCAGAGTCACCACAAACCTTCAATTTGTAAACACACAATATCTATGAAGCACAATAAAGTAAAGCATAACAAAACAAGGTATGCCTATATAATGAATAATATAATATACTTAAAATTATTATTATGTAGAAGTTATGTAATAGGTTTATACAAAAGATATACATATGTATATATATAATATATAAAAGTTATATAAGAGGTATATTTAAAAGTTATATAAGAGGCATATATAATGTAATATGTGTATATATATCATATACATGTGTATATGTACTATATGAAAGGAGGCAGTGTTTGAGTCAAACAGTGTTTCTAGATATAGAGACTTTTCAAATCTGGAAGTCACTTTTCTGTTTTTCCACTTGGAAATTATCTCTGTCTTACCACATCATTAACCATGGAACCAACACTTCAATTGAAAGAGAATCGTTTTTAAAATAAAACATATGGTATCTTTACCTCCCTAGGTCTGGGGAAAATGGCCATGGTCAGTGCCTTGGGGACTTAGCTACAAAACCTTATTACTTTTTCTCTCTGATCAAAGGAGGGAGCCATCAATTCTTCTAAAATTGTTTCTGTCAGTAGCTGGCTTTAAGGATGTTTATTACTTAATCTAGAGGTTTGTAGTTATCAAATAGGATTACTTGCAGAGACACAGTAGCTAGGAAATCATTAGAATATATAAGTTAACTGGCCTTATAAATTACTTTTCTAAATACTTGAATTCTTTAATTTACAGAAGAAATTGACCTTTTGCTGCAGGGTGTCATGTCAGCTTCCATGACATTTTCTCCACCTGTATTTGAAAATAACCAGCAAAATGTGAAACTTTTTTTTAAAGATTTCAGTGAGTAAGTTTAAAACATCTTGTGATAAAAGTTTATGCAAGTCGTGTAGTATATTAACTTACTGTAATAAAATGTGAAATATATTTCAGATATAGTAACATTAAAAATTATAGTTATATTTATCTTTGAATGCAATGCAAATGAGAGAAAGTAGTCCCGTTTTTTTTAGTTGAAAATATATGTGAAACCTCTAAAATTCCTAGCTTGATTTTCTTGGACCAGAGAAGCTCCTTATACTCTGACACAAGGGAGGACATATTAAAAATATCCTTTCTTGGAAGGCTTACTATATACAGGACTATTCTTGCTATAGATATGCTACAAGATACTAAGTTTGCTGGCTTCTGGAAAAGTGAAAACATGAAACACTTTGTATGATACCATTCTATTTGCTCCTTTAATAATGTAAAACATACAGTATTTGTAGCTAAAAATTCTATTTGTGCTTATCAAGCCAACTCTCCAATTTTACAGATGAGTCAACTGAAAAAGATGTTTACTTTTTATTTCTCTAAGTGGATTGTAAAATGTATAAACCAAAGGATGCATTTTAGATGTTTGATAGAATGATTGTTGAACTAGAAATTAAGTATAATAAAAAATACATTATACAGTAAACTATGAGAGTTTTACTTTTTCATTACTCTGTGAGATCCCCAAAGGACATTCTTATTCACTTCTAATTTCTAGACTCACTGCAGCATCATTTCTGAGATTTTTTCCATTGTTTATGAAGTGATTGATTAAACTATCAGAAGAACTTCCAGACCTTCTATAAGCACAAGTTCATACATAAATTAAGTAAAATCATTCTGCAATCGTTTCAGATTTGAAGTATGACAATAGTAGTAAGAGAGTCCGCATTTACCCCATACGTGCTTTTCCCTATTATTAACATCTTACGTTAGCATTGTACACTTGTCACAATTAATGAACAACTACAGATATTGTATTATTAACTGAAGTCTGTGCGTTATTCGGGTTTCCCACCTAATGTTTCTTTTTCTTCCAGTATCCTATCCAGGATACCATATTACATTTAGTCTTTATTAGGCTCCTCTTAGCTGTCACAGTTTCTCAGGCTTTCCTTGTTTTTTATAATGTTGATACTTTTGAGGAGTACTGTATTAGTCTGCTAAGGCCGTCGTAACAAAATACCATATATTAGATGGTTTAAATAACAGAAAGTTATTTTCTCACAGTTTTGGAAGCTGAAAGTCTGAGGTCAGGGTGCCAGCATGTTCAGATCCTGATGAGGGCTTGTAGACAGCTGCCTTCTCACTGTGTCCTCACATGCTAGGGGAGAGAATATCTTCCTCTTCTTCTAAGGCCACAATCCTGTGAGACCAGGGCCCCACCCTTATGACCTCATTTACCTTAGTTACCTCTCAAAAACCCTATCTCCAGAAAAAAATCACATTTGAGGTTAGGGCTTCAAAATATGAATTTTGGCAGGACACAATTCAGTCTATAGCAAGTAATGATAAGTTATTCTGTATAATGTCTCTCAATTGGGATTTATTTGGTGTTTTCCTCATTATTAGATTGGAGTATGAGTTTTGGGACAATGAACACAAGGTGAAGGGCTGCTTTTGTTACATTTGTCAGTGGTACCTGCTATGGACATGACTTACCAATGTTGATAGTACCTTGTCACCTGGCTGAGGTACTGTTTGTCAAGTTTCTTCACTGTAAACTTACTCATTTTTTCCCATTTCTATACTCCCCTCTTTGAAAGGAAATCATTATGAGTAGCCCACACTTAAGATGTGGGGAGTTATGTTCCATCTCCTTAAGGGTAAAGTGTCCACAAAAATTATTTGAAATTCTTCTGTGTGGAAGGTTAGTCAGTTCTTCTCTATTTATTTATTCAATCAATCATTTACTTATCTCAGTATGGATTCATAGATATTTATTTTATAACTTGGGTTATAATTCAATACCACTTTATCATATATTGTTGCTCAAATTATTACAGTTTTAGCTCCGGTGTCTCTTGACATATCCCTGTAGTGTATGTGTGTGTGTATGTGTGTGTGGTGTGTGTGTGTGTGTGTGTGTGTGTGTGTGCACTTGAGCATTTTCTTATTTTCTGGCACTACAGGGTGCTCTAGGCTCATTCTGTATTTTCATTGCCCTAGTACTAGAACCCACCATTTCCCCAAGGAGACCTGATTCCTTTTATTAAAGAATGATATTAAAAATCAAGATCTGGATATGAGTTGAGTCTCTTAAATTTTAATGTGAACTTTTCAAATTAAAAATGTTAGCTCAGTTGATCATATTGTGTGTTGAAAGAATTTTTATTTATTTGTTTATTTAATTTATGGCTGTGTTGGGTCTTCGTTTCTGTGCAAGGGCTTTCTCTAGTTGTGGCAAGTGGGGGCCACTCCTCATCGTGGTGCGCGGGCCTCTCACTGTCGCGGCCTCTCTTGTTGTGGAGCACAGGCTCCAGACACGCAGGCTCAGTAAATGGTGGCTCATGGGCCTAGCTGCTCGTGGCATGTGGGATCCTCCCAGACCAGGGCTCGAACCCGTGTCCCCTGCACCGGCAGGCAGACTCTCAACCACTGCGCCGCCAGGGAAGCCCCTGAAAGAATTTTTAAAACTCATTTCATTTAAATAACTACTTTGTCAAATTTTAACATTTTATTAAATATTATTTCCTTCTCAGTTTACTTCAAACTGATATTTGCTCTACATATGAAAAAAGCTATCAGAATAGAATATGCATATCTTTGAAAACACTTAGTTTGAAAGCCTACCATTTGATATAAAGCATTAGGAAAAAATTATCGGAAGCTTTCAGTTTCAGTTTCAAAATACAAAGACTTGGAAGCTGCCACTCCTATTCTTACAATAAGAAAAAGCTGGAGAAACTTAAACTTAACAACTATTTTTGGACCCAACAGAAAACTGAGGTTATAGGTCAAACTGCCACCCCTAAATCTGGAGACAGGTGCATCCAGGGAGTCACACCAAGATCTGCTTACCTGGAGCATCAGCCACTGGAACCATAAACTGGTAGGACTACTTGAAAGAGTGATTTTGGCAATTAACTGATAATTTTGATAAATTACTTGAGGATGAGTGTAGACTTATAAAAATGGGAAACCCGTGAGAGACTCAGGCTTTTCCTCCAGGAATCCCACCAGGTTCTCTCAGTGAGGAAGCAAAGATCCCAGAACTACCTACTCCCTCACATCTTACAGGGGGAGGAAAAGGGCGATCATTTTGAAACATATCTAGAGCATTTTCTATAACAAAATACCTACAGTTTAAAGGAAAAGAAACTGCCAGAGCCTTATCCCAACTTAGAGGAGGATGTTCCTCCCACACCAGCATCCTCCAGGCTTCCTGTCTCACCCAACAGGGAAAAAAGGTCAACAGGAGTCAGAATTTCAAAAAAATACTTTAGGAACACTGGCAAAACACTTGTGAAGGTCACAGGCCCAAGGCACAAGCCCAATTTCCTTCCCCAAATCCCTTCGTGTTACTGTAATCTACTCATCTTCTTAATAATACTACTCATACAGTAAGGAGTGTTTATCTCCCTCAGTCATCATTCCCATCTTTAAACCTGTTATCAGTCCTGCCTCACAATTTCATGTCTTTTCAAGCTTCCCAATGCATGGTCACAGCTTGGATCAGAAACAGAACCACATCCAAAATCATAGATAGAAATGATATACTCTTTAACAACAAACACTCATTTTTATTTCTTGCTTTCACAAGAATTCAGCAACTCAACAATTATTCCAATGGAGACAACAGCTTCCTTCATTTTCTGTGACTTCGTTTTTTAACAACATTATTTTGAAATACAATGCATTTAAAGAAAGGTGCTTATAAGAACAAAATGCAGAATAACAAATTTGTACAAGATAAATCACCCCCAGGCCAAGAAGTATAAGATATCTAATATCCCCAAAGACCCTGCATGTCTCTTCCTATTTACGAAGACTTCTCTCTCTCTCCCTCTCCCATTCTCTCTCTTTCTCTAAGTATATATACTTTCCCTAAAATATAATACATGTGTAATACTTACACTTTCTATATATATCAGTATTGTATCCACCTTTGCTATTACTATTTACTCCTCTACTTTCTCTCTGTTGAATGTCTTTTTCTCTTTACATTCCCTGTGATGTATAATTTTACATGTCAACTTGACTGGGCCACCAGGTGCCCAGATATTTGGTCAAACATTATTCTGGCTGTGTCTGTTTCTGTGAGGATGTTTCTGGACGAGATTAACATTTGAATCAGTAGACTGAGTAAAGCAGATTGCCCTCTCTGGTGTGGATGACCCTCATCCAGTCAGCTGAAGCCCTGAGTAGAACAAAAAGGCTGATCCTTCCCCAAGTATGACGGAACTCCTTCTGCCCTATTGGCTTGAGCTGGGCCATTGGTCTTTTTCTTCCTTTGCAGTTGAACTAAAGCATCTGCACTTGTTGGGTCATGCGTGAGCCTCCTGGCTTTAGGACTGGAACTTAAACCATCAGCTCTCCTGAGTCTCCAGCTTGCCAACTGCAGATCTTGGGACTGCTCATCCCTTATAATCAGGAATAAGAACCAATTCCCTGTAATAAAGCTATGGTTGATGCTCTATAATCATCTTATACCAGATGCCAAATCAAAAAGGCAAGCACAGCTATGTAAACATAGGTTTATAACTGGTTTGTTTTGCATCCACTAACATTTCATTGGCCAAAGCAATCACTTGGCTAAATCCAAAGTCTAGGTCATGCCAACGGGGTGTGAATGTTAAGTATTAATACAGTGAAGTGAAAAATAGGGGAAAAAATTCAATCAACGTGTGTATGTGTACATATAAACAGGAAAACTCCATACTAGAAAGTTAGCCAGTTATGTCAGAAGTGGGCAAATTGGAGGAGAATTTAGGGATACCATTCTCTTGTTAATCAATTTCATCTTGACATCCTCTCCTTTCCAACTGAAAATACTCTTTTCAAAGATAATTATCTCAGTGTTTTAATATTCAAAGGATTCCTTTCAATTAGTATCCTCTTTGATCTATCTGCAGAATTTCACATAATTTCAAACATTCTTCCTTGAAACTCTCAGAAAATATTTTTCCTCCTGATTTTTTCACTTATCTGTCTCATCTCTCCCGACATGGTTTCACTTTTTTCTGATATTTAAATGTAGAGTACCTTAGGTTGCAACCCTAGTGCACTAATTTCCATCTATACATTTTCCTTGAATTATTTCATTTATTGAATGTAATTATTACAAATAGCCAACTATTACAGTACACTTCAGACCTCACTTATCAGATCTAGATATGTATTTAACCAATTATATAGTCCAAAGATGGATATAATCATCCCTGTCTCTTCAGTTTTACTACTTGTGATTCTTTCTTTTGCTCATATAAACACCAAACATACTAGTCTTCTTTAAGTTGTTTAAAAACACCAAGACCTGTCCAACTACAGTCTTTGTGTATGTTGTTTTCACTACCAAGGGTGTCCTTACCTACAATCTTGACATATTTATCTTGTTCTTATTCTTCCAGTCTACACTAAAATTTCAACCCATTAATAAAACTTCTTTCACCACCAAATCAAAAGAGATATTCCTCAACCCTCCACTACTAGTTTTACCTTGACTAATATTCTGTTTCTTTGGTTTCTTAGCACTCTTCCTGCAATGAAATTATACATCCATTTGCTCCTTTATTTATTTATACTCTTTCTCTTCCAGTAGCTGAAAGTTCCATGAAGAAGTTGTCCTCATAGACATAACTGATTGTTGCACCAATCCATGCATGATAATTAGGGAATTATCTAAAATCTTAAAAACTATCAATATTTTGTTATATTACCTTCAGTAATTTTTATGTTTATGTAAAATATCAGAAGTTAAAAAATATAATCATTTTAAAATTGAAATCATAATAATAATGGATTTCCAAATGTTAAAGGAAGCACTATCAGTGCAATTCATTTGTTCTGTGATTGAAATAAGCACAGTTATTGAACTTACCCAAGTATTATAAATATAGTCTCCTAATTCAACAAGAAACAGAGATTTTAATTGCCTTGCATACCGTTTGTATAGTAGAGATATCTTTGATCTAAGGCGTTAATAAAAACATAAAGGATCTTTATAACGCCTAGATTACTCAGAATGTTTTTTATTTATGTAATCATCTAGAGACAATGGGCAAGAGTTAGATAGTATCAAAAATACGGCACTCAAAACATTCTAATCTGTGTTTAAACACCAGCACTATCAGTTCCTGCCTCTATAAACTTGAACAAGTTACCTAAAGATTTTGATCCTAGTTCATGCAAGCATTGGAATCAAAACGTTAATAAAATATATAAACATTGAAGAGATATAGTGAGAATTATAGCTACATTCCTTGATAAACATAGAGCCTGATGTATAACAGGGTTTATTTGTTTTGTTTTGCTTTGTTTTATTTTTATTTTTTAACATTTTACTTTTCTATTACTATGAACATTACTCTTCTCATTTTCAATTCTAAACAGCAATCTTTTTTGCGTTCGTTTTATCATTAAGCGAGTGAAACAGAAAATAAGTGTAATAAGTTTTACACATAATTAGCTAAAGTCTTATTAATTAAATTTTGATTTTTTTAAGCCTGGTAATAGTACTTATTAGATATCACTGTTACTTATTTTTAAATGTGTTTAATGTTTACTGTTAAGGTACTTAAGATTAGTTGACTGTTTCAGTTCATTACTGGCATTTTGTTTTGCACACTGCAAGAAATACTCAGCAAAGCTGAGCACACTACTCACTTTTATAATTCAATAACTGCACATAATATAATGCATTTAATAATAATGATCTAGACACTATATATTTTTAAATCTCAAGGATTCATGGACATATACTTCAATATAGAAGTTGTATTATCATCTACCTATCTGAATAGGCAATTCACTAATGTGAGCATTGTGAATACTCTTTGGAGCTGTGTTTTATATAATTTGAAATCTCAAATATTTGTTGAGTACCTGTTGGGCAGACAGTATCAGATGTATTAGATTGACGGAGAACCAAAAGTAACGCAAATTACTGATGAAGTTGAATTACTTATTCTTCTTCATTCTGAACTCTTTAAATATACAGACTTAGGCATTCTGTTACAGGCAGCTTTAGAAATCCATGGGCTCTCCAAATAAAGGCCTACTCTGATGAAACTCAGGTGGAGAGGAGCAAGCCAGAATATGTATTATCTATAGCAGATGGCTCTGGCATAATGGGAAGAATGAAAATGCTAAGCCATGCAACTAAAACTCACTAACTGGGAAATCATTCCTCCTTGGGAAGGACTGAGAGATGGGAAAGAGACCAGAGATTTCTTTTTTTTTTCTTAACATCTTTATTGGAGAATAATTGCTTTAAAATGGTGTGTTAGTTTCTGCTTTATAACAAAGTGAATCAGCTATACATATACATATATCCCCATATCGCTTCCCTCTTGCGTCTCCCTCCTTCCCAACCTCCCTATCCCACCCCTCTAGGTGGTCACAAAGCACCGAGCTGATCTCCCTGTGCTATGTGGCTGCTTCCCACTAGCTATCTATTTTACATTTTGTAGTGTATATATGTGCATGCTATTCTCTCACTTCGTCCCAGCTTACCCTTCCCCTCCCCATATCCTCAAGTCCATTCTCTAGTAGGTCTGTGTCTTTATTCCCATCTTGCCCCTAGGTTCTTCATGACCATTTTTTTTTCTTCTTTTTTTTTTTAGATTCCATGCATATGTGTTAGCATATGGTATTTGTTTTTCTCTTTCTGACTTACTTCACTCTGTATGACAAACTCTAGGTCCATCTACCTCACTACAAATAAATCAATTTCATTTCTTTTTATGCCTGAGTAATATTCCATTGTGTAAATGTGCCACATCTTCTTTATCCATTCATCTGTCAATGGACATATAGATTGCTTCCATGTACTGGCTATTGTAAAGAGAGCTGCAATGAACATTGTGGTACATGAATCTTTTTGAATTATGGTTTTCTCAGGGTATATGCCCAGTAGTGGGATTGCTGGGTCGTATGGTAGTTCTATGTTTAGTTTTTTAAGGAACCTCCATACTGTTCTCCATAGTGGCTGTATCAATTTACATTCCCACCAACAGTGCAAGAGGGTTCCCTTTCTTTACACCCTCTCCAGCATTTATTGTTTGTAGATTTTTTGATGATGGCCATTCTGACTGGTGTGAGATGATTTCTCATTGTAGTTTTGATTTGCATTTCTCTAATGATTCATGATGTTGAGCATTCTTTCATGTGTTTGTTGGCAATCTATATGTTCTTTGGAGAAATGTCTATTTGGGTCTTCTGCCCATTTTTAGATTGGATTGTTTGTTTTTTGATATTGAGCTGCATGAGCTGCTTGTCAATTTTGGAGATTAATCCTTTGTCTGTTGCTTCATTTGAAAATATTTTCTCCCATTCTGAAGGTTGTCTTTTCATCCTGTTTATGGTTTCCTTTGCTGTGCAAAAGCTTTTAAGTTTCATTAGGTCCCATTTGTTTATTTTTGTTTATATTTGAATTTCTCTAAGTGGTGGGTCAAAAATGATCTTGCTGTGATTTATGTCATGGAGTGTTCTGCCTATGTTTTACTCTAAGAGTTTAATAGTGTCTGGCCTTACATTTAGGTCTTTAATCCATTTTGAGTTTATTTTTGTGTATGGTGTTAGGGAGTGTTCTAATTTCATTCTTTTATATGTAGCTGTCCAGTTTTCCCAGCACCACTTAGTGAAGAGGTTGTCTTTTCTCCACTGTATATTCTTACCTCCTTTATCAAAGATAAGGTGACCATATGTGCATGGGTTAATGTCTGGGCTTTCCAGACTGTTCCATTGATCTTTATTTCAGTCTTTGTGCCAGTACCATACTGTCTTGATTACTGTAGCTTTGTAGTATAGTCTGAAGTCAGGGAGCCTGATTCCTCCAGCTCCATTTTTCTTTCTCAAGATTGCTTTGGCTATTCGGGGTCTTTTGTGTTTCCATACAACTTGTGAAATTTTTTGTTCTAGTTCTGTGAAAAATGCCAGTGGCAGTTTGATTGGGATTGCATTGAATCTGCAGATTGCTTTGGGTAGTATAGTCATTTTCACAATGCTGATGCTTCCAATCCAAGAACGTGGTATATCTCTCCATCTATTTGTATCATCTTTAATTTCTTTCATCAGTGTCATAATTTTCTGCATACAGGTCTTTTGTCTCCTTAGGTAGGTTTATTCCTAGATATTTTATTCTTTTTGTTGCAATGGTAAATTGGAGTGTTTTCTTAATTTCACTTTCAGATTCTTCATCATTAGTGTATAGGAATACAAGAGATTTCTGTGCATTAATTTTGTATCCTGCTACTTTACCAAATTCATTGATTAGCTCTAGTAGTTTTCTGGTAGCATCTTTAGGATTCTGTATGTATAGTATCATGTCATCTGCAAACAGTGACAGCTTTACTTCTTCTTTTCCAATTTGGATTCCTTTTATTTCTTTTTCTTCTCTGATTGCTGTTGCTAAAACTTCCAAAACTATGTTGAATAATAGTGGTGAGAGTGGGCAACGTTGTCCTGTTCCTGATCTTAGTGGAAATGGTTTCAGTTTTTCACCATTGAGAACGATGTTGGCTGTGGGTTTGTCATATATGGCATTTATTATGTTGAGGTAAGTTTGCTCTATGTCTACTTTCTGGAAGGTATTATCATAAATTGGTGTTGAATTTTGTCAAAAGCTTTCTCTGCATCTATTGAGATGATCATATGGTTTTTCTCCTTCAATTTGTTAATATGGTTTATCACATTGGTTGATTTGCATATATTGAAGAATCCTTGCATTCCTGGGATAAACCCCATTTGATCATGTTGTATGATCCTTTTAATGTGGTGTTGGATTCTGTTTGGTAGTGTTTTGTTGAGGATTTTTGCATCTGTGTTCATCAGTGACATTGGACTGTAGTTTTCTTTCTTTGTGACATCTTTGTCTGGTTTTGGTATCAGAGTGATGGTGGCCTCATAGAATGAGTTTGGGAGTGTTCTTCCCTCTGCTATATTTTGGAAGAGTTTGAGAAGGATAGGTGTTAGCTCTTCTCTAAATGTTTGATAGAATTCACCTGTGAAGCCATCTGGTCCTGGGCTTTTGTTTGTTGGAAAATTTTTAATCACAGTTTCAATTTCAGTGCTTGTGATTTGTCTGTTCATATTTTCTATTTCTTCCTGGTTCAGTCTCAGAAGGTTGTGCATTTCTATGAATTTGTCCATTTCTTCCAGGTTGTCCATTTTATTGGCATATAGTTGCTTCTAGTAATCTCTCATGATCCTTTGTATTTCTGCAGTGTCAGTTGTTACTTCTCCTTTTTCATTTCTAATTCTATTGATTTGAGTCTTCTCCATTTTTTTCTTGATGAGTTTGGCTAATGGTTTATCAATTTCATTTATCTTCTCAAAGAAGCAGCTTTCAGTTTTATTGATCTTTGTTATCATTTCCTTCATTTCTTTTTCATTTATTTCTGATCTGATCTTTATGATTTCTTCCGCTAACTTTGGGGGTTTTTTGTTCTTCTTTCTCTAATTGCTTTAGGTGTAATGTTAGGTTGTTTATTTGAGTTGTTTCTTGTTTCTTAAGGTAGGATTGTATTGCTATAAACTTCCCTCTTAGAACCGCTTTTGCTGCATCCCATAGGTTTTGGGTCGTCGTGTTTTCATTGTCATTTGTTTCTAGGTATTTTTTGACTTCCTCTTTGATTTCTTCTGTGATCTCTTGGTTATTAAGTAGTGTATTGTTTAGCCTCCATGTGTTTGTATTTTTTACAGATCTTTTCCTGTAATTGATATCTAGTCTCATAACATTGTGGTTGGAAAAGATACTTAATACGATTTCAATTTTCTTAACTTTACCAAGGCTTGATTTGTGACCCAAGATATGATCTATCCTGGAGAATGTTCCATGAGCACTTGAGAAGAATGTGTATTCTGTTGTTTTTGGATGGACTGTCCTATAAATATCAATTAAGTCCATTTTGTTTAATGTATCATTTAAAGCTTGTGTTTCCTTATTTATTTTCATTTTGGATGATCTGTCCATTGGTTAAAGTGGGGTGTTAAAGTCCTCTACTATGTTTGTGTTACAGTCGATTTCCCATTTTATGGCTGTTAGTATTTGCCTTATGTATTGGGGTGCTCCTATGTTGGGTGCATAAATATTTACAATTGTTATATGTTCTTCTTGGATTGATCCCTTGATCATTATGTAGTGTCCTTTGTCTCTTGTAATAGTTTTTGTTTTAAAGTCTGTTTTGTCTGGTATGAGAATTGCTACTCCAGCTTTCTTTTGATTTCCTTTTGCATGGAATATCTTTTTCCATCCCCTCACTTTCAGTCTGTATGTGTCCCTAGGTCTGATGTGGGTCTCTTATAGACAGCATATATACGAGTCTTGTTTTTGTATCCATTCATCCAGTCTATGTCTTTTGTTTGCAGCATTTAATCCACTTACATTTAAGGTAATTATCAATATGTATGTCCCTATTACCATTTTCTTAGTTTTCTTGGGTGTGGTATTGTAGGTCTTTTCCTTCTGTTGTGTTTCCTGCCTAGAGAAGTTCCTTTAGCATTTGTTGTAAAGCTGGTTTGGTGTGCTGAGTTCTCTTAGCTTTTGCTTGTCTGTAAAGGTTTTAATTTCTCCGTCAAATCTGAATGAGATCCTTGCTGGGTATAGTAATCTTGGTTGTAGGTTTTTCCCCTTCATTACTTTAAATATGTCCTGCCACTCACTTATGGCTTGCAGAGTTTCTGCTGAAATATCAGCTGTTAACCTCGTGGGGATTCCCTTATGTTTTACTTGTTGTTTTTCCCTTGCTGTTTTTAATATTTTTTCTTTGTATTTAATTTTTAATAGTTTGATTAATATGTGTCTTGGCGTGTTTCTCCTTGGATTTATCCTGGAGAAAAATTTATCCTGGGACTCTCTGTGCTTCCGGGACTTGATTGACTATTTCCTTTCCCATATTTGGGAAGTTTTCAACTATAATCTCTTCAAATATTTTCTCAGTCCCTTTCTTTTACTCTTCTTCTTCTGGAACCCCTATAATTCGAATATTGGTGTGTTTAATGTTGTCCCAGAGGTCTCTGAGAGTGTCCTCAATTCTTTTCATTTTTTTTCTTTATTCTGCTCTGCAGTAGTTATTTCCATTATTTTATCTTCCAGGTCACTTATCCGTTCTTCTGCCTCAGTTATTCTGCTATTGATCCCTTCTAGAGAATTTTTAATGTCAGTTATTGTGTTTTTCATCACTGTTTGTTTGCTCTTTAGTTCCTCTAGGTCCTCGTTAAACGTTTCTTGTATTTTCTCCATTCTATTTCCAAGATTTTTGATCATCTTTACTATCATTATTCTGAATTCTTTTTCAGGTAGACTGCCTATTTCCTCTTCATTTGTTAAGTCTGGTGGGTTTTTACCTTGCTCCTTCATCTGCTGTGTGTTTCTTTGTCTTCTCATTTTGCTTAACTTCCTGTATTTGGGGTCTCCTTTTTGCAGGCTGCAGGTTCATAGTTCCTGTTGTTTTTGGTGTCTGCCCCCAGTGGCTAAAGTTGGTTCAGTGGGTTGTGTAGGTTTCCTGGTGCAGGGGACTAGTGCCTGTGATCTGGTGGATGAGGCTGGATCTTGTCTTTCTCGTAGCCAGGTCCATGTCTGGTGGTGTGTTTTGGGGTGTCTGTGACCTTATTATGATTTTAGGCAGCCTCTCTGCTAATGGGTGGGGTTGTGTTCCTGTGTTGCTAGTTGTTTGACAAGGGTGTCCAGCACTGGATCTTGCTTGTTGTTGAGTGGAGCTGGGTCTTGGCGTTGAGATGGAGATCTCTGGGAGATTTTCGCCATTTGATATTATGTGGAGCTGGGAGGTCTCTTGTGGACCAATGTCCTGAACTTGGCTCTCCCACCTCAGAGGCACAGCCCTGATGCCTGGAGCACAAAGATCCTGTCATCACACGGCTCAGAATAAAAGAGAGGAAAAAAAGAAAGAAAGAAAGAAGAAGATAAAATAAAGTTATTAAAATAAAAAAGAATTATTAAAAATAAATTATAAAAAAGTAATGAAAAGAAAGCAAGAAAGAAGAGAGCAACCAAACCAAAAAACAAATCCACCACTGATAATAAGCACTAAAAAGTATACTAAAAAAAAAAAAACGCACAGACAGAACCCTAGGACAAATGGTAAAAGCAAAGCTATACCGACAAAAATCACCCACAGAAGCATACACATACACACTGAGAAAAAGAGAAAAAGGGGAAAAAATATGTATATCATTGCTCCCAAAGTCCACCTCCTCAATTTGGGATGATTCATTGTCTCTTCAGGTATTCTACAGATGCAGGGTACATCAAGTTGATTGTGGAGATTTAATCCTCTGCTCCTGAGGCTGCTGGGAGGGATTTCCCTTTCTCTTCTTTGTTCACACAGCTCCTGGAGACAAGCCTCTTGGGCTGGTGAGTGCTGGTCGGCACCGGTCCTCCTTGCGGGAATCTCTCCGCTTTGCCCTCCGCACTCCTGTTGCTGCACTCTCCTCCGTGGCTCCGAAGCTTCCCCCCTCCAACACCCGCAGTCTCTGCCTGCGGAGGGGCTTCCTAGTGTGTGGAAACCTCTCCTCCTTCACAGCTCCCTCCCACTGGTGCAGGTCCCATCCCTATTCTTTTGTCTGTTTTTTCTTTTTTCTTTTGTGCTAGCCTGGTATGTGGGGAGTTTCTTGCCTTTTGGGAAGTCTGAGGTCTTTTGCCAGCGTTCAGTAGGTGTTCTGTAGGAGTTGTTCCACATGTAGATGTATTTCTGATGTACTTATGGGGAGAAAGGTGATCTCCACATCCTACTCTTCCCCTATCTTGAAGCTCCTCGAGACCAGAGATTTTTAAAGACAAACCTCTTTATAGAAATCAGAAGACTGTATTTTTTAAAATGTCCCTCTCTCATCTCCAAAGCAATTATTACTGTAATCTGCAATGTGTCAGGTAATTTATGCTGTGTTCATTTCATATGTTATGAACAACAAATTAGAAAGGTAAGAGAACTTGCTCAAAGTCTTACAACAAAGAGAGAATCAAGACACAGATAATACAAGCAGGAAAATACTGGTTTGAGTGGAAGATTCACATGCAGCCTTGTATCCAGGCTATCCTGACTAATAAAACACAAATACTTAAGTCCTGGCTACTTGGAAGAGGGCCCAATTTATATAAATCTCTACAAAGGTCTCAATGATTCCTCCCATCAGGGAATGAAACAAAATTTTGCTTTTTGGAATTGCTATTATAATATAATTATGTGTGTGTATGCTTGCATATATAATAGGTCCAATTTACTAGTTATATCTAGTATGCCCAACTTGCTATATTAGGAATACATGGCTAAATA